>NC_083413.1:29608344-29911375 GCF_020745735.1 Hemiscyllium ocellatum
CCCCAAGCCCCATCCCTCCCTCCTATTTATCTCTCAGCCACCTTCACCCTCCACATTCCTGATGAAGAGCTTATACCGAAAAGTCAACTCTCCTGCTCCTCGGATGCTGCCTGATCCGTTATGCTTTTTCCAGCGCCACCACACTTTTCGACTCATGTTCCAAGTATGGCAGATAAAAGACGAAGCTCCGTTCATTTCGGCCACCATTCCCACAGGAAAGCACTGAGCTGTCTCGTTGTCTGTCTGCTCCTTTGGGTAGTCTCTTTCCAGTGAGGCAGAATGGTGGTGGGAACCAGCTGAGGAGACAAACTGCCTCATCACTTTCAAAGATTTCCTGCCCATTGACCGTACTCCTCTAAAGCTACCTGTGGTATCCTGATAATAATATTCCACCAAATATTTGAGCTCAGGTCTGGTGAAAAGCCATCACTCTGAAACACTGGGCTCAACTCAGCAAAAATCAGTTAAGTGTCAATTTTGGCATGTTTAAAGTAAAATAAATTTGTATGTATGTCCTGATGCTGATCCGTTGTCCTAACAGTATTCAATCAGCATTTCTACTCATTTTTTAAATTTCATAATTCTCTTCACAGTTCATTTTTGTGAATTTCTTCATAACAACAGTTTAAAAGTTTAAAAATGAGCCAAAAATGCCTTTGCTTCAGTTTCTATTGCTTTCAAGCTTGAGTCTGCAGTACTGTTTAATATTGCATTTGAATTATCAATAATGTTTAAAATCCACATCAATGTCAAAAGGCATGTAAAGCTTAAATTAACTTTGGGGAAACACTTCAATTAAAATCATAAAGGCTTACAAAGCAAACTGCAAAGTGCACAGAAGCCCGCACCACACTCATGAGGTTCTACTGTACCACAAGAACAAACAAACACAGACTGGTAATTTAGATGGTGACGTTGGAAAGTAGACATCAATCACTGAGCATGTGTAAGAAATAGGAGTTGGAAAGTCACGTTGAAGTTGTACAGGACATTGGTGAGGCCTCTTCTGGAATACTGTGTCCAGTTCTAGTCATCCAGTTATAGGAAGGATATCATTAAGCTGGAGATGGTTCAGAAGACATTTAGCAGGATGTGGCTGGGAATGGAGGGTTGGAGTTGTGTTTGGATGGGTTTCAGAGCCAGTTTGATTATAGCAAACATGCTGATCCTCCTCTCTCTCTCTGACTCCTCTCCTGTAAGAAACTGTTTAGAGTCATAGAGATGTACAGCATGGAAACAGACACTTCGGTCCAACTCATCCATGCAGACCAGATATCCTAAACTAATGTAGTCGCATTTGCCAGCACTTCACCCATATCCCTCTAAACCTTTTTTATTCATAAAACCACCCAGATGCCTTTTAAATGCTGCAATTGTACCAGTCTCCACCACTTTTTCTGGCAGCTCATTCCATACAAATGCACCACCCTCTGTGTGAAAAAGTGCCCCTTCGGTGCTTTTTGTATCTTGTCACTCTTACCCTAAACCTATGCTCCCCCACCTTAGGGAAAATACCTTGTCTGTTTATCCTATCCATGTCCCTCATGATTTTATAAACTTCTATAAGGTCACCATCAGCCTCTGATGCTTCAGAGAAAACAACCCCAGCCTGTTCAGTCTCTCCCAATAGCTCAAATCCTCCAACCCTGACAACATCCTTGTAAATCTTTTCTGAACCCGTTCAAGTTTCACAACATACTTCCAATAGGGAGGAGACCAGAACTGCACGCAATATTCCAAAAGTGGCCTACTCAATGTCCTGTACAGCTGCAATGTGATCTTCTAATTCCTATACTCAATGCTCTGACCAATAAAGGAAAGCATACCAAATGCCTCCTTCACTCTCCGATCTCCTGCAACTTTCAAGGAACTATGAACCTGCACGCCAAGGTCTCTTTGTTCAGCAACACTTCCGAGGACCTTACCATTAAGTGCATAAGTCGTGCTAAGATTTGCTTTCCCAAAATGCAGCACCTCACATTTATCTGAATTAAACTCCATCTGCCACTCCTCAGCTCATTGGCTCATCTGATCAATGTAATCTGAGGTAATCTTCTTCGCTGTCCATTACACCTCCAATTTTGGTGTCATCTGCAAACGTACTAACTATACCTCCTACGTTCACATCCAAATCATTTATATAAATGACGAAAAGTAGTAGACCCAGCACTGATCCTTGTGGCACTCCATTGGTTACAAGCCTCCAGTCTGAAAAGCAACCCTGCAGCACCACCCTCTGTCTTCGACCTTTGAGCCAGTTCTGTATCCAAATTGTTAGTTCTCCCTGTATTCCATGTGATCTAACCTTGCTAATCAGTCTCCCATGAGGAACCTTGTCAAATATCTTACCTATAGTCCATACAGGTCACATCAACCACTCATCAATCCTCTTCATTACTTCTTCAAAAACTCAATCAAGTTCCTGAGACATGATTTCCCATGCACAATTCCATGTTGATTATCCGTAATCAGTCCTTGCCTTTCCAAATACATGTACATCCTGTCCCTCAGAATTCCCTCCAACAACTTGTCTACCACTGATGTCAGGCTCACTGGTCTATAGATCCCTGGCTAGTCCTTACAACCTTTCTTAAATAGTTGTGCCACATTAGCCAACCTCCGGTCTTCCAATACCTCACCTGTGACTATTGATTTTTCAAATGTCTCAGCAAGGGGCCCAGCAATCACTTCCATAGCTTTCCACAGAGTTCTAGGTAACACCTGATCAGGTCCTGGGGATTGATCCACCTTTACCTGTTTCAAGATATCTAGCTCTTCCTCCTCGAGAATATGGACATTTTTCAACATCTCACCATCTATTTCCCCACTTTCTATATCTTCCATGTCCTTTTCCACAGTAAACAATGATGAAAAATACTCATTTAGTATCTTCCCCATCTCCTGCAGCTCCACACAGAGGCTGCCTTGCTGATCTTTGAGAGGCCCTATTCGCTCCCTAGTTACCCTTTAGTCCTTAATGTATTTATAAAACCCTTTGGATTCTCCTTAACCCTATTTGCCAAATCTAAACATGTTCCCTTTATGCCCTCCTGATTTCCTTCTTAAAATGAATTCCTACTGCCTTTATACTCTTCTAAGAATTCATTTGATCGATCTTGTCTATACCTGACGTATGCTTCCTTCTTTTTCTTAACCAAAACCTCAATTTCTCTTATCATCCAGAATTCCCTACACCTACCAGCCTTTCCTTTCACAGGAATATACTGTCTCTGGACTCTCATTATCTCATTTTTGAGGGCTTCCCATTTTCCAGCTGTCCCTTTACATGAGAACATCTGCCTCCAATCAGCTTTTGAAGGTTCTTGCCTAATACTGTCAAAATTAGTCTTCCTCCAATTTAGAACTTCAACTTTTAGATCTGGTCTATCCTTTTCCATCACTATATTAAAACTAATAGAATTATGGTTGCTGGCTCCAAAGTGCTCTCTCACTGACACCTCAGTCACCTGCCCTGCCTTATTTCCCAAGAGTAGGTCAAGTTTTGCATCTTCTCTGTTAGGTACATCCACATACTGAATCAGAGAATTTTCCTGTACACACTTAACAAATACCTCTCCATCTATACCCTTAATACTATGGCAGTCCCAGTCTATGTTTGGAAAGTTAAAATCCCCTACCATAACCATCCTATTATTCTTACAGATAACTGAAATCTCCTTACAAATAAGTTTTTCAATTTCCTACTAACTATTTGGGGTCCATAATACAATCCCAATAAGGTGATCATCCCTTTTTTATTTCTCAGTTTCACCCAAATAACTTCCCTGGATGTATTCCCAGGAATATCTTCCCTAAGTACAGCAGTAATACTATCCCTTATCAAAAACCCTACTTCCCTTCCTCTCTTAATCCCCTTTCTATCTTGTTTGAGTTTCTCCCGCTGTGACAACCAGTTCATATGGATATGTCTCACATCAGTTGTTCCTCATGACTCCACTATCCCCCTGTTTAGAATGTTCTCTTTCACCTTAAGCGAAAGGGAACATTTTAAAACATAATTAATATATAAACTCCAGAATTCATGACAAAAAGCAGAACCCACAAGTGATCACAGGTGATGTGGCAGAACCAATTGCAGGGCTGTGGCATAGACCAGCTGAAGATTGGCATGGAGCTTCCATTATGTCACACACACATTGTCATTGATACCCAGTCATCAACCACTTCACAGAGTGTTTCACTGGACAGAAAACCTAGTGCCAAAATATCATATAGAAGATACATTTCATAAACTGCCAACTGAGGATAAATACTGAGATTAAAGACTACAAAAACACTAACTGCTTCAAGGAAAATAAATTGTATCATGGTACACTGACATATAATCTATTTAAAGATCATAGCTAGCTCAGTTGCTCTCCGCATGGATGCTGACAGACGTCTTAGAATCCCTACAGTGTGGAAACAGCGTCTTTGGCCCAACAAGTCCACACCAACCCTCCAAAGAGTAACCCATCCCATCTCATTCCCCACTCTAATATCTTATATTTACCCCTGAATAATGCATCTAACCTACAAATCCCTGAACACTATGACCAATTCACCTAAACTGCACACCTTTGGACTGTGGGAGGAAACCGGACCATCTGGGGGAAACCCACACAGACACAGGGAGAATGCGCAAACTCCACACAGACGCTGAGGCTGGAATCAAACCCGGGTCCCTGGTGCTGTGAGGGAGCACTGCTAACCACTGAGCCACCATGTCACCCCAGCATTCCTGCTCAGTACTTCCAGTTTTTTATTGAATAAATTGTCTTTTATTCTATTCTGTGCTAATGAAAAATGATGTAACAAATATAATAACTTTTAATCAAAGAATACTTGTGTAGAGGCCAATATTGGAGAAGATGAATTGTGGTATTGTATAATACAAAAATGGACATGGTAGTTAGTTAATTAGATGTCTCAAGTACTTACTTGCTTCATTGTTAATGTCCTGAATATTGCATACTGATGAGCTGTTCTCTCCACAATTAAGCTTTACAAGGTTGTCACACCCGCAACAGGCAAATTGATCCTGGAGATCTTGGCAGTGCTAGGCTGGAAAATATATTCTGATCTGTTACGGTTATTTGAAGCACAATTTCAAGATGCCATTAGTTTGTTCGATTATCAGTCTGACAGATCCACTAATCTCATTGATCCAGCTTTTACCTTTCTGTTTGCATTTTTCAAAAAATATCATGAGGCAGGTTGCTGAAAGCAGCCTTGATTTTCTGAGAGCTCACTACTTCAAATAAAACACCTAACCAGCACCGACTTAGAATAGGAAAAAAAAATGTTTCCTGGGAAACAGGAAATGACTTCTTAAAGGGAAATTGAGATCATTTTGATTGCAATAAATAATGTTGCTAAAATTGGTATTGCATACATTATCTCAGGTGTTCTTCACTCAAGCTTTCTGAATGTGGATATGACCTAGCTGTTATTGTGTTGGGCTAAAAACAATGACTGCAGATGCTGGAAACCAGATTCTGGATTAGTGGTGCTGGAAGAGCACAGCAGTTCAGGCAGCATCCAAGGTGCAGCGAAATCGACGTTTCGGGCAAAGCCCTTCATCAGGAATAAAGGCAGTGAGCCTGAAGCGTGGAGAGATAAGCTAGAGGGTGGGGGTGGAGAGAAAGTAGCATGGAGTACAATGGGTGAGTGGGGGAGGGGATGAAGGTGATAGGTCAGGGAGGAGAGGGTGGAGTGGATAGGTGGAAAAGGAGATAGGCAGGTAGGACAAGTTCGAACAAGTCATGGGGACAGTGCTGAGCTGGAAGTTTGGAACTAGGTGAGGTGGGGGAATGGGAAATGAGGAAACTGTTGAAGTCCACATTGATGCCCTGGGGTTGAAGTGTTCTGAGGCGGAAGATGAGGCGTTCTTCCTCCAGGCTTCTGGTGGTGAGGGACCGGCAGTGAAGGAGGCCCAGGACTTCCATGTCCTCGGCAGAGTGGGAGGGGGAGTTGAAATATTGGGCTACAGGGCGGTGTGGTTGATTGGTGTGGGTGTCCCAGAGATGTTCCCTAAAGTGCTCTGCTAGGAGGCACCCAGTCTCCCCAATGTGGTGCTGGCAGGAGGAACTAGAGTCTTTCCCATATGTTCACGCAAATCATGACAGCCACATCAACTACAGCGTCTAAGCCCCACCATTGACGACCTGTCTGCCTTTTGAGCTTACCCCAAGGTAGAACCAAACCTGGGTGTCTGGTGCTGTGAGTCAACAGTGCTAACCACTGAGCCACCTTGCTGGCAAGGGAGGCAAGTTGGAATTGCAGGTACTTGCAGTTCGTCATTAAGCCTAGGAATCAATTTCTTGCAATGCTCCAGATTCCCATCGTCAGGGTCCATTCCCTATGCCTGAATTTAGTGCTTTAAGAACCACCTGAAGCTAAGGCAATGTACCATGTTTTCATATCTGGTAAATTATTGATTTCAACTGTGCTATAGTGCAGGCATGTCAAGGACTGAACTTCAAAAAGAGATCAATCTCTTCCATTTCCATTTGATGGAATAGAGAGGGGAGGGCATTTGCCTCAGCCAAACAGATCATTATATTGTTTCTTGAATTAATGCAAGATCTTTAGGTTCCAAAATTGTGCAGTCCCTGAGAATGGGGGCAAGGATCATGATGCACAATTATTTGTCACCTGTCATCTCTGATGCAGGTGGCAGCAAACTGCTTGCTGTCTGCTCTTATACATAATGACTGCATGCACTCTAGGTCGAACTGCATGCTTCCATATTGAGCCCAAGTAAAGCCAGCATGACTTCCAGGCAGCCTTTATCCCACGGCACGTTTTGGCTGCAGCAAGTGCTGCAAGTGGCTAGGGAAGAGAATCTAAGTTGTAAAAGAGTGATTATGTTGCAACAGGGAGAGAGATGCTCAACAATCCTCAGATGGTAGCAACTTTGGTAAAGGAGGAGGACAAGAGGAGTGAAGCCTTCAAACCATGGTGAATAGGAGGCCCATCAGACAACATTTCAGTTCCATATTCAAATGGAGCAGATAGCCATCTTGATGAATACCAGCATTGTAGTCCTTTAGTGCTACAAGCCTGCTTGATTAGCACACATTCACAAACATTCATTTCCTCCACACCCAAAATCCAATAACAGCAGTGTGTACTATCCTCAAGATGCACTGCAAAAATTTACTGAATCAGGCAGCACCTTCCAAAACCATGATCACTTCCAGCTAGAAGGACAAGGGCAGCAGATATGTGGAAACAGCACTACCTATGAGTTCCCCTCCAAGTCACTCACCATCCCGACTGGGAAATATATTGCTATTCCTTCACTGTCACTGGGTAAAAATCCTGAAATTCCTTTGTTCAAGGCACTGTCGGTCAACCAACAGCAGGTGGGCTACAGCAGTTCATGAATGCAACTCTCCAGTATCTTCTCATGGGCAACTTGGGACAGGCAGTAAATGCTGTCCAGTCAGTGATTCCTAGCTGAGATTGAAGTTTAAAGATCTCAAACAGATCATCGTACTCAGTGAATTAATCTTTAAATGTCATGACCTAACACATAAGCAACCAACTTTAAACACAGCTTAATTAAGTTGTCCTCCCCATCATTTGCTGCCTAACAATCTTTGTCATAATCATAACTCCCATCTCATGCTCAGAGTTTTGCTTCACCTTCACACACTTAGCGTTGCTTACTCTGCCAGCTATTCAACCATGAGAACCACATCACCCAAATACATTGCATCCTACCCAATGATACAGTTCCCGCTCTTGCAGGACAGGGATGCACATAACTGGAACCAGCAGGACATAATTGGCAGAGTCAGTCTTCGCTGCATTCCCCATCATCATGGAGGAGACAACACTCATCATCAAACAGTCACACCATTGAAGAGATGGTCCCTCATTCTGCTTTCATCACATCATTCCTTCTGATTTAAAACCTGCAGTGGTTAAATATTGCAGCTCAAACTTTTGCCCTTTCCCCTCACCACCATTTATTCTTCTGCCTTTCTGCTTTCAGGCATGCATGTACAACCTGGTTAGGAGCTGGTGGGATGCTCAAAATAGAAAGCACTAAGGAGACTTACTGTTCAAACAGATCGGAATGTGGAAAGAGTAACTTGTACTTTTTCTGCTTGAGAGTTTTCTTTATTTCAAACTGCTAAGCATGGTGAGGAAAATGGCTCAATCATTTCTCCACCCCGACAAAGACACAGGTAGGGGTAAAGACCCAGAAATTCCCTATTTCTGAACCTGTTCAGTTTTGTGCCTAAAGATTCCTGGACAGAAGCTTTCTGTTATGAAATGGAGGAGGCTTGTCGTATAAATCAATGCATTAGAGACACTAGTGTTATTCAATCACTTTCAATTGTGTAACTACTTATATTTCTTTTGTATTAATGAGTGTAAACTGGTTGTGGTGGAATTGTGTGTGCTGAGTTTGTCCCATTGTGTTGGAATGGATCATCAAAGAAAAACTACTATGTGGGTTTGAAAACAAGAAGGCAGGATGAGAAATTAGGTCAAGACACCAACTTGCTACAAGCAGCAATTTACAAATTGATTTACACTTGCGCTGCTACCAGAGGAGAAAAACGAGGGCTCTCAGGTGCTTGTTAAGTCCAGAAAAATGCCTCTCCTGGTACAGCACTGTGGATTTGATAAAAGTTGCCAAGCCAATACCCTGAGAAAATCTCTTCTGTTCTTTTAGCATTCCCGTGGGAATACCCCAGAGAAAATACATCCGGCAAGAGCTTCCAATAGAAAAGCAATGCAATTTAACAAATGATTAAATGGATTAAAACTAAGTATTCCCCCTAAGTTTTCTCCTGAAAGTAAGTATTACCTCATATGGCATATAGTTACAGCAAGGAATGAGGAAAGAGTAAGATTTTATAAAGGACTTGTTGCTGCATTGTGCAGTCAGGCATCCTGAAGACACACTCAGAGATCTGTCAATTCACCACCTGAGATGGACCATTGATTTCCAGAGTAATGGCAAGAACCTTAACTTCTGGATTAGTGGTGCTGGAAGATCACAGCAGTTCAGGCAGCATCCAAGGAGCAGCCAAATCAACGTTTCAGGCAAAAACCCTTCATCAGGAATAAAAGAGCAAGTTGAATTCAATAAAAATTTTGAATTAAGAGTTTAATGATGACCATGAATCTATTGTCAATTAATGGAAAAGCCCATCCAGTTCACTGAAGTCCTTTAAGTAAGGAAACTGCCATTTTTACCTGGTCTGGTTGACATGTGACTCCAGACTCACAGCAAAGTGGTTGATGTTTAATTGCCCTCTGGGCAGTAAGGGATGGGCAATAAATGCCAGTGATTCAACCAGTGATGTCCTCATCCCCGTGAATGAATATAAAATCATACTCGGGCCAATGTGTCTCCGAATTTAAAGAGAGCCACTTCATTATTGTTAAAGTGAACTGTTTTTTTCACAAATGCATACAATCGTGATTTGAGAAAGGTGGTGAGAGAGAGTGACTGGGGCACTGAGTAGGAGGGTCCGAGGGAAGCACTGAGAGACAGTCAGGAAGAAAGCTGGTGAGTGGGAGGGAGACAGAAAGTGGGAGGGAGACAGAGAGTGGGAGGGAAACTGCAAGCAGACCTGAGGAAAGACAAATGCGACATAGCTTCAGCTTAAGGAAATGACATGATCAAAGTTTCAGCTGTTAATTCCATCTGATTAATCATGTCAGGCTTGGCTCTTATCTTTTAGCTTCCTGTTGTGGTGGAACTAACAGTTCTTTTCTCACAGACTAGAGTCAGCAGTAAACCTCATTTAATCATCAGGATGTGCACATTTGTGACAATTAAATGCACTGCATTGAACATTGCTGCTGACTGAAGTCATGATCTACCCATTTTGCATAATTCAGGGACACTGTCCTTGTGCTAGCGTACAAAACAACAAATAACAAGACAGCATTCAACGCAAAAAGTGTCTGAACTGTGTGTAAGCAATGTAATCTTGACTTTAGACTTAAAACAGCACTTGATGTGCCCACAGAGGAGGTGACAGCCTAACGGTATTATCGATGGACTGTTAATCCAGAGACCCAGATAAATACTAAGGACCTGGGTTTGAATTCTACTATAGCAGATGGTCATTTCAATAAATATCTGAAATTAAGAGTCAAATGATGACCATGAATTCATTATCGATTGTTAGAAAAGCCCAACTGCTTCTCTAATGTCCGTCAGGGAGGGAAACTGCCATCCTTACCCAGTACGGCCCACATGTGACTCAAGACCCACAGTAATGCTCCCTGGACAATTAGAGATGGCCTTTAAATGCTGACCTAGCCAGCAAAACCCCCATCCCATGACTGAATAAAAAAAACATGAGCACGACACAACAAATATTTTGTTATTTATTAGTTGGATAAGTGATTAAAAGAAAACTTAGAAAAGTAGGTTGTAAATAGGAAATTGAATGGAAACTCTATGAAATAGATCACAAAACAAATGTGCCATGGAATTAACATAAACACCACTAGAACAGCCTAGAATGTAAATGTGAATGCCAGAGGAAATGAAAGGTTGCAGAAATGTTGTAAAGCTTATTGAATATAGTGACAGAGTCCTGCATTGTGTCCTGATGCACAATCACATGATGTACAATTTTTGGTGCAAAACAGTCAAACGATCATCCAGGACATTACAGACCTGTCAGCTTGATAGTTAGAGTGTGAAGAATTGGAGCCATTTATTTAGAGGTCACTCACAAGCATCTGTTGAATGTTGAAACATAAGTGAGGTTTAAAAAGTAAGATGCATTCTTCCAGAAATAAAACAGAGAAGCAAATGTAATTGCTATAATTTATTTCAAACTTTAGAATCCAGTTACAAAGTTACCCTGCAAATGAGTTATGACTGAAATATACATAGACTAGGGAATTTAAAAATTAAAATGAGAGGCATTTTAAGACAGCAGGATGCAAGTCTTTTTCATAAGAACTGAAAGCTTTTAAAATATAATCCATGAAATTGTCAGCTATTCATATGGCTTTAGCCCCTGAAGCAGGTAAATGCTATTGTTATTGAGCCAATTGCATAGATAATATCTCACTCTGCAGCATTTCTGAATGGCATCATTATGGAACTAGTAAAGTATTATCTAAAAAGCCTAGTGTTGGACGGACTTTTGCAAATTGTGTAGAGGGAGGAGCTAAAATGGTTTTGGGTGAAAATAAATATTGTTTCCTCACAAATGATTGCAACACAATGATGTAAAATTGTTATCATTAAAATGTGTCGATGGAAAAGAGCTAGTCATCAAGACTATGTTCTATATACCAAATACGGCCAACTCGTACCACCATGGACATGTTTATTCCAGCTTCCCTGGCAGCCACCTAAAATTAGTGTTAAGTCCTTGTTTATGTTCATGAAGGGTCACACTACTGTCATAGGACCTTTTCCAAAGGTTAAATTGCTCTGACTGCAGATGGTAACAAATAAGTTGCAGTCAATAGCCAGGTTGTTTTGTGTTTACACAGTGACCATTAAAAGGGCCAGTGGAAATAGTGACTGAAAATATACTCAGATAAAATACTGCAAATGCTTCAAATCTGAAATAAAAACAGGAAGTGCTGGAGAAACTCAGCAGCCCTGCCAGCATCTGTGCAGAGAAAACAGAGTTAATGTTTCAGGTCCAGTACCAATCACAATCAATTTTGAGGAATGGTCGCTGGACCTGAAACATTAATTCTACTTTCTCTCTCCACAGATCCTGCCAAAACTGCTGAGTTTCTCCAGTAATTTCTGTTTTTGTTGGTGATTTACCAGCGGAGGTTAATAGGTGCAAATTGCCACGGATAATTTGGTGTTGGGAGGAGCCATTGTGAAAGCACTTCCAGACATAATGGCTTCGGAAACAACAATGAAGGGAAAGACCTCCTGCTCTCCACGGTGGTGAACTTGGAGATGGGAAGGCCATTTAATAAAATGCAATGGCGTTGTACCTGAACCTTGCAATCTACCCAACTCCACCAAACTTACTGTCTGAAATGCCTTTGGTTGTCCTTTCTCCATTCGATTAATGATTACTTTCAATCAAAGGCACTGATCAACAGACTTGACTGCGGAATGGGGTGGGACCCACTGAGAGACACACATTTGCCCTTGCTGCTGAATGTCCTGTAGTCCTTTCCCTGTGTTCTCTACCCTACAAAGCCAAGCCTTCAACCTTTCCTGCCACGCTCCTTACCTGTGACCTCAGTTACTGCACAACGTGGGATTTCAGTGAGTGTTCTTTCAAGAGAAGCCAGCACCTGCCCCAACCCCCACCACCCCCACAATAATGCTATTGGGCATAAGACCTGCCAGCTTCTGTTTAGCCAGCAGCTTGCTTATAGTGTGTCATCTGCCCCCAGAGACTTGATTCCAAAGGTGAGCTGGTAGCCTGCCCTTACTGCCTGAGTGACCTGTGGTGAGCCTTCCTGAGAAGAGGCAATGCTGGTCTCTTATTGACTCACCAGCCAGCAGAGCAGACACCCGTAATTGAAGATTCCAACTGAGGTTTAATCAGGAACAGTTTCAATGATTCATTGTCAGAATTCATCTCCTCTTGTGAGGAAGAATTTGCTTATAGTGCCTTATTCTTTCAAGCAACTGATATGTCATGTGAGAATTGCAATTAGGAACTCTGTATCACATCCCTCTATGGAATTGCTTCTATATATAAATGTTTGCAATGTTGACATCCATAGGACAGTAAAATTGAATGCAGCTAGTTTCTACCCTCATCACAATATGCTATGAAGGTGTAGGAGTGTACTGTACCTTTAAGAAATTTAAAACTAGCAGAACTACCTGCTAGTTCTGAACAAGATACAATGTAACCTTTTAGTCCAGCAGCTAAAGGAGCTAGTTGCCTGGAGACAAAAACAAATTTGAATTAGGCTAATCAGTTTAAATTTTACCCCAAAAAGTACCAAACTCCAATCAAGTTTGAATTTAGTATATTGACAATCTTAAAATCCAATGACACAATCATTGGGGGTATAAGACTGGAAAAACATGAGCAGCTGGGGGAGAGCTGCCAAAAGACCAACAGATGTAGGCTGCTAGTAAGAACTCTGTGACAAGAACTCTAGCGAAGGAGTTTGCACAGAGGAAAATATCGACATCAACCTGGAGAGCAAATCTACAGAGAAAGATACAAAGGGAAGATTTGATTGATGCCTGATTTTGAAATTTGAATTTTTGGTAAAACTTAATTGGGAGTTTTATTGGACCAGTATTATAGAAGGGAAAGTAAAAGATAGGTTAGAGGAAGGAGTTATAAATAATTGCTAGTTAATTATTCTCTGTTATAATTCAAGAAATAAAGTTGTTAATTTTTACTTTAAATAGTTCTTGGCCACTCAAATTATCTCAGATTTCTGCACGGGATAAATCTTTTCTGTGTTGCTGGTTTAAATTAAGCAGGAGGGTTTAACCCGTGACATAATAGTTTGGGGACTCTTCATAGGGATTTGAACTGGTTTAGAAAGATTTGAATAGATTTGGGGTACGAAAAATACAAGCAGATTTAAACACTTGCAGGTTAGTGTCCTAGATCTTTAAATAAAAGGTAGGCGAGACAATTAAGAGAAATGGCTCTTAAAATTGCTAAAGAGGTTCTGGGATTTGATGATGACTCTCAAATTTGCCAAGAAAGTTTAGAAGGGAAGAAAAAGGCCATACTTTTAGAATTAGCAAAGAAGTTAGTTTGGGGTTTAACCAAGGACAAAAGTAAAGCTGAAATTGTCAGGGAATTACTCAAACAATTAGGTGTGTTAGAGAGACAGACAAGTGCAGTAGCAATAGGAAAACTTCAATTACAATTGAGGAAAACGGTGTTAGAAGATAAACAAAGAGAGAGGGGAAAGAAAAATGGAGAGAGGGGAAAGAAAAATGGAGAGAGAAAGAGAGAGAGAGATAAAAGAGAGAGAAGGTTCTTAGCTGAGCATAAAGAGAGAGAATTTGAACTTGAGAAGCTGCAACTTAGTCAGCAAAGTCAAGTTAACAGTATAGAGATTAAAAGAGAAGGTAGTGATATATACAAATGTGTCAAAACTCTGTCACATTTTGATGAGAAAGATGTTGAAGTCTTCTTTATTTCATTTGAACAACTGGCTAGGCATGTGGAGTAGTCCAAGGATTTATAGGTAATGCTAGTTCAGACTAAACTGGTAGGGAGAGCTAGTGAGGTATTTGCTGCACTGTCAGATGAGGGGTCAAGAGATTATGAAGAGGTTAAACAGGCTATTTTAAGTGCTTATGAATTGGTACCAGAAGCGTATAGACAACAGTTCAGAAACACAAAGAAGGAACCAGGTCAGACTGATGTTGAGTTTGAAAAAATTAAACATCATTATTTTGATAGATGGGTGTGAGCCCTAAAAATAGGTAAGACCGTTGAGGCTCTAAAGGAGATTATTCTGCCGGAGGAGTTTATAAACTCACATCCAGAGATGATAAGAATTCACATGGAGGAACAGAAAGTTCAGGAAGTGAGAAGGGCAGCAGAATTAGCAGATGAATACATGTTGGTGCATAAGACATGCTTCTGGCCAGAATTTCATCCTGTGAGGGATAGAAGTTGGGAGAAGGGTAGATCCTACACTGTGAAACAAAGTGTAGAGAGCACTGGTAAGAATTTACCACAGGATAACAAAGAAGTCCAAGAGGGTGGAAAGAAGGTGAAAGGGCTCAGATGTTTCCACTGTGGTAAAGTGGGTCACGTAAAGTCACAGTGCTTTTCATTAAAGAAAGGTGCCGTAGGAAAAGGTGTGGTAATGAAGCTAAACCAGTGGTATTAATGAAGGTAGTAAAGGACACCCTGAGAAGAGCTGAGGAGCTGCAGGAGAGTGCACAACCAAGGCCAGGGCTGGGTATGGGGCTAGTACCTGATCTCTACAAAGAATTTTCCTCTGTGGGTAAAGTTTACTCAGAAAGAACAAGGGGAGAAGGACTAGAAGTTATAATTTTGAGTGATACAGGATCTAACCAGTCACTAATAGTAAAAGATGAGCGAATATGCACTCTTTCTGATCTGTTACCCGAGGGTATGGTAATTTGAGGGACAGATGGACAGACATGTGGCGTTCCCCTATGTAAGATCAGGTTGGAGTGCCAACTCAAAACTGGGAAAGCTACAGTGGGAATGATTGACAGTTCCAGGAATTCAGTTTGTTCTTGGGAATGATTTGGCAGGATCCAAGGTGAGAGTGAGACCCCATGTTGTGAAGAAGCCCAAGGAAGACCAAGAAACTGAGGAGTTAAAACAGAAATATCCTGGTATTTTCCCAGACTGTGTGGCAACCAGATCCCACTATCACAAGTCACAGCACAAAGTGAAAAATAAAGAGAAAGGTGAAGGAGTTGAGGATCAGTTAGCGGATACCCTGTTTGATTTAATGGTGCAGGAAAAACCTGAATAAGCAGATGGTCAAATAGAAGTGTTTAGTCCTGAAAAACGAAGAGACTTGCAACAGCAAGGCAAGACGATAAAAGATATATATGTGGATGTATATTCTGAAAAGGAGGCAGAGAATATTCTGAAGGGTAATTATTGGAAAGATAGAATCCTAAGGCAGAAATGCAGAATACAAATAGGCTGAAGTGCACCAAATTGTATTGCTGGCAGATTACAGACAGGATGTGTTACTGATAGCACATAAACCACCTGTAGGAGGTCATCCAGGGGTATAAAAGACAGGCTAAAACAGAAAAACATTTTATTGTCCTGGAATGCACAAGGATATTGTTAACTTTTGCTGAACGTGTCATACATGCCAGATAGTAGGTCAGCCACAGGCGGTAATAAAACCAGCACTTTGTTGCTAATTCCTGCATTTGAAGAATCTTTCATGTGGGTTATAATTGATAGTGTAGGTCTGCTCCTGAGAACTAAAAGTGGGAACCAGTACTTGTTAACCATAATGGATGTGTCTACCAGATTTCTGGAGGCAATTCCATTACAGTGCATCAAGACAAAAAGGGTAGTTGAGTAGTGAGTAGCTTTCTTCACAAGGAATGAGCCACCCAGAGTGATTCAGTGGATCAAGGTCAAATTTTTCTGCTGGGCCGATTAAGGAGGTTATGGATAGCTCAGGTATACAACATTTTAAATGCAGAGCGTATCATCCTGAATCTCAGGGAGCTTTAGAAAGATGTCATCAGACCTTGAAGACCATATTGAGAGCGTACTGTCAGGATTACCTGAATGAATGAGATAAAGGTATCCCATTTATAGCGTTTGCCATTAGAGATGCCCCAAATGAAT
Organism: Hemiscyllium ocellatum; assembly: GCF_020745735.1. NCBI lineage: Eukaryota > Metazoa > Chordata > Chondrichthyes > Orectolobiformes > Hemiscylliidae > Hemiscyllium > Hemiscyllium ocellatum. The sequence goes on from NC_083413.1 coordinate 29,624,616, forward strand.
CTACTCAGTTCATTCCCTTCGAGTTAATATTCTGGAATGAAGTGAGAGGCCCTTTGAAATTAATTAAAGAAACATTGATAGGACCAAAGTTGGAGATTTCACACTTAGATTATGTATTGGGGGTGAGGGAGAGAGTAAATCGAGTAAGTGAGTTAGCTAAACAGCACCTAATGAGGGCACAATGTAGAATGAAACAGGTGGCAGATAAAAGCTCTGAGACTCGGATGTTTTCCCGAAGGGATGTCATGTTAGTAATGTTACCAGTGATAGGAGATTCCTTCAAAGCCAGGTCTAGTGGTCACGAACAAATTGAGAAAAAGTTGAGTCAGGTGAACTATATAGGAAAGATACCAGATAGAAAAGAAAGGCATTGGGTATGTCATGTGAACATGTTGAAAACATACCATATTGAAGAGAAAGAACTGGAGAAATGCCTGCATAGTGAGGAATCAAATCCAGATGATGTGGATTTTGAAGTGCCTCAAAATAGATTGAAAAATGAAGAATTCCTTGAGGAGTGGGATAGGTTAGTAAGCTATCTGTCTCAGGAGCATAGAACACAGTTGAAAGGCTTTCTTTGGCTCAAAACTTGAAGCTGATTACTAACATTAGTGTAATTGGAATGAGAGATTCTGTTCGCCAAGCTGGAAGTTTTGGTTGCAAACGTTTCGTCCCCTGGCTAGGAGACATCATCAGTGCTCTGGAGCCTCCTGCGAAGCGCTTCTTTGATGTTTCTTCCGGCATTTATAGTGGTCTGTCCTTGCCGCTTCCGGGTGTCAGTTTCAGCTGTCCGCTGTAGTGATTGGTATATTGGGTCCAGGTCGATGTGTCTGTTGATGGAGTTTGTGGATGAATGCCATGCCTCTAGGAATTCCCTGGCTGTTCTCTGTCTGGCTTGCCCTATAATAGTAGTGTTTTCCCAGTCGAATTCATGTTGCTTGTTGTCTGAGTGTGTGGCTACTAGGGATAGCTGGTCGTGTCGTTTCGTGGCTAGTTGGTGTTCATGTATGCGGATTGTTAGCTGTCTTCCTGTTTGTCCTATATAGTGTTTTGTGCGGTCCTTGCATGGTATTTTATAAACTACATTAGTTTTGCTCATGTTGGGTATTGGCTCCTTTGTTCTAGTAAGTTGTTGTCTGAGTGTGGCTGTTGGTTTGTGTGCCGTTATGAGTCCTAGGGGTCGCAGTAGTCTGGCTGTCAGTTCTGAAACGCTCCTGATGTATGGTAGTGTGGCTAGTCCTTTTGGTTGTGGCATGTCCTCGTTCCGTGGTCTATCTCTTAGGCATCTGTTGATAAAGTTGCGCGGGTATCCGTTTTTGGCGAATACCTTGTATAGGTGTTCCTCTTCCTCTTTTCACAATTCTGGTGTACTGCAGTGTGTTGTAGCTCTTTTGAATAGTGTCCTGATGCAGCTTCGTTTGTGTGTGTTGGGGTGGTTACTTTCATAGTTTAGGACTTGGTCTGTGTGTGTTGTTTTCCTGTGTACCCTTGTGGTGAATTCTCCGTTCGGTGTTCTCTGTACTATCACGTCTAGGAATGGGAGTTGGCTATCCTTTTCTACTTCTCTCGTGAATCGGATTCCTGTGAGTGTGGCGTTGATGATCCGGTGTGTTTTTTCTATTTCCGTGTTTTTGATGATTACGAAAGTGTCATCGACATATCTGACCCAGAATTTGGGTTGAATTTGTGGTAGGGCTGTTTGTTCTAACCTTTGCATTCACAAGAGTAGTAGAAAAGGATAGCCAACTCCCATTCCTAGACGTGATAGTACAGAGAACACCGAACGGAGAATTCACCACAAGGGTACACAGGAAAACAACACACACAGACCAAGTCCTAAACTATGAAAGTAACCACCCCAACACACACAAACGAAGCTGCATCAGGACACTATTCAAAAGAGCTACAACACACTGCAGTACACCAGAACTGTGAAAAGAGGAAGAGGAACACCTATACAAGGTATTCGCCAAAAACGGATACCCGCGCAACTTTATCAACAGATGCCTAAGAGATAGACCACGGAACGAGGACATGCCACAACCAAAAGGACTAGCCACACTACCATACATCAGGAGCGTTTCAGAACTGACAGCCAGACTACTGCGACCCCTAGGACTCATAACGGCACACAAACCAACAGCCACGCTCAGACAACAACTTACTAGAACAAAGGAGCCAATACCCAACATGAGCAAAACTAATGTAGTTTATAAAATACCATGCAAGGACTGCACAAAACACTATATAGGACAAACAGGAAGACAGCTAACAATCCGCATACATGAACACCAACTAGCCACGAAACGACACGACCAGCTATCCCTAGTAGCCACACACTCAGACAACAAGCAACATGAATTCGACTGGGAAAACACTACTATCATAGGGCAAGCCAGACAGAGAACAGCCAGGGAATTCCTAGAGGCATGGCATTCATCCACAAACTCCATCAACAGACACATCGACCTGGACCCAATATACCAATCACTACAGCGGACAGCTGAAACTGACACCCGGAAGCGGCAAGGACAGACCACTATAAATGCCGGAAGAAACATCAAAGAAGCGCTTCGCAGGAGGCTCCAGAGCACTGATGATGTCTCCTAGCCAGGGGACGAAACGTTTGCAACCAAAACTTCCAGCTTGGCGAACAGAACCATTACAACAAGCACCCGAGCTACAAATCTTCGCACAAACTTTGGAATGAGAGAATTTGTTGCTACAAAATAAATTTATCATTATTCATAAATTTCTGTGTAAAATGACTAATCAGCAGTCAACAGATGCATTACCGTTCAGATTAAGAGATAGACATGCTTATAAGCGGGTCTCTCATTCACCCACTCTCATTCAGTGGAAGAGATGCAACATGTGTGAAGGGAAAACTGACAGGAATGTGAACTCAATTGCCAGAGTACCTTGGTCAAAGCATCACTTAGAATATACCTTTGTCTAGGTCTTCTATTGAAGCTTTTTCACTATTACTAACTGGGTTTTTAAAAAAGATTCTTAGAAAGCACCTTCCAACCCATGACCGCTACTGTTTAGAAAGGCAAGGGAAGCAAGGGAAACATGGGAACACCACCATGTGCACATTTCTTGAACCACAAACAGTCCAGTCTTGTAGTGCATCTATGTTCCTTTTGTGTCACTCGGTCAAAATCCTGCTTTTTCCTCCCTGATGGTTGTGTGGGTCAACCTACAGCACCTGGACTGCAGTGGTTCATGAGCTCAGCTCACCACCATCCTCTCAAAGGGCAACTAGGGACAGGCAATAAATTCTGGCCCAGCCAGGAACACCTATATCCCACAAGTGAATTTAAAAAACACAAGTTTCTGCTGTATTCCCTTTTGGATTTATTAGGATTATCTTAAATTTATGCTCTCTAATTTTTGTTTGCTCCAAATTCAAAGATGTGAATTGGCCATGCTAGATTACCTGTAGTGTTCAGGGACGTGTAGGTTAGGTGCATTAGTCAGGGGTAAATGTAGAGTGATAGAGTAGGGAAATGGGTTTGGGTGGGTTACTCTTCGGACAGTAGGTGTGGACGTATTGAACCGAAGGGCCTGTTTCCACACTGTGTGGAATCTATGATTCCCCATTATCAAAATTTGTTACTTCAGTTTAAGGACATATGTAAGAATCGCTTGGGGAGGACTAACACTATTGTAAATGAAGTAGACGTAGGGAATACTTCTCTGATAAAACAACACCCCTCTCGGCTTAATCCTTTCAAAGCCAAACAAGTCCAGATGGAGGTAGAGGCCATGCTTGACGAGGACATCATTGAACCAGGCCAGAGTGAGTGGAGTTTGCCGATCGTCTTATTTCCCAAAGCGGGTGGGACTCAACGATTCTGTGTGGTTTATGGGAAGGTCAACACTGTTACAAAATTGGACTCTTATTCAAATCCTAGATTGGAGGACTGTATCAAGAAAGTCGGACAAGCCAGTTACATCACCAAGTTGGACCTAATGCGTGGTTACTGGCAGGTACCTTTATCAGAGAGGGAGAAAGAAATTTCTGTGTTTGTAACCCCAAATGGGCTATATCAGTTTAAAGTGATGCCCCTTGGAATGAAAAATGCACCCACCACATTCCAAAGACTCATGAACAGAGTTGTGACTGGGTTAACAAATTGTGCAGTCTATTTGGATGATGTAGTGATCTTTAGTAAGTCCTGGAAAGATCACATGGTACAGTTGGTAGATCTCTTTGAACAGCTCCGAGAAGCAAAAATGGTGATAAATTTAAATAAAACTGCATTCGTGAAAGCAGAGATGCATTCTTGGGACATAACATCAAGTCATGGAAGATTGGCTCCATGGAACGCAAAGACGAAGGCCATTGAGGAATTTCCATGACCAATCTTGAAGAAAGAGTTGCTTTAATTCTTAGGGCTCAGTGGATTCTATCAGAAGTTTGTTCCAAACTCACAGCAGTGTATTGGCACCGTCAACCAATTAGCTGAATAAGAAAACAAGGTTTCTGTGGACAGAACAATGCCAGGAGACATTCAATGATTTAACTCAATATTAACCATCAAACCAGTTTTAACTACACCAAACCTTTAAAAACTTTTAAAATTGGCTTCGATGGAGCTGTACTGCTACAGAAAGATGAGGATGGGATTGAACTGCCAGTTAGTTACTTTTCGAAGAAACTCAACATCCACCAGAGGAAATACTCCATGATCAAAATAGAACTATTGAATTTGGTACTGGCCTTACAAAATTTTAATGTGTATGTCATGAGTAATGTGTTGGAAACTGTTGTGTACACGGATCCCAATTCTCTTACATTCTTAGGACACTTTAAAGACAAGAATATGATACTATTTCACTGGAGTCTTATGTTACAGACTTTTAATTTAAAAATCGTAAATGTTGCGGGTCATAAAAATATAGTTACGGGTGTGTTATCATGGATTTAACTGATAAAGTTTGTACTTATTTGATGTTTTATAGATGTGTATATCGGAAGACATTAAGATGTGCTTAGGTACAATGTAACCTTTTGGTCCAGCAGCTAGAGGAACTAGTTGCCTGGAGAGAAAAACAAATTTGAATTAGGCCAATCAGTTTAAATTTTACCCCCAAAAATGCCAAACTCCAATCAAGTTTGAATTTTATATATTGATAATATTAAAAATCAATGACACAATCCGATGCTTTGGGGGTATAAGACTGGGGGAAGTGTGAACAGCTGGGGGAGAACTGCCAAAAGACCAACAGATGTAGGCTGCTAGTAAGAACTCTGTGACAAGAACTCTAGCGAAAGAGTTTGCACAGAGAAAAATATCGACATCAACCTGGAGAGCAAATCTACGGAAGAAGATAAAAAAGGAAAATTCAACAGCTGCCTGATTTTGAAATTTTAATTTTTGGTAAATCTTTATCAGGAGTTTTATTGGACTAGTATTATAGAAGGGAAAGTAAAGATAGGTTAGAGGAAGGAGTTGTAAATAATTGTTAGTTAATTATTCTCTGTTATATTTTAAGAAATAAAGTTGTTAATTTTTACTTTAAATAGTTCTTGGCTTCTTGATTTTTCACAGATTTCTGCATGGGATAAATCTTTTCTGTGTTGCTGGTTTAAATTAAGCAGGAGGGTTTACCCCATGTTGTAACAAGTATATGCTGATTAAAATATACCTACAAGTGATTAACAGATATTTTTGCAAGAAGAACAATTTTACATAATGTGCATTCACTACTTACCATGATCCCTTATTAACTGGTGAACCTAAAGTCCAAAGAGATGTTTGAAAATCATTTTGGGTTGCAAGTGAATTACTTTCAATGGTAATTCATTTTCAAACATATTTTCCAACCTGTTTATTGATGTTGGAATGCAGTTTTGAAAATTCCTGGGACATTACATAACACAAGCAAACATTATAATTAATTAAAGAATTAGGATAAAGCGAACAGTATCTCATTAAACATTTCATTTTCCCATTCCATTATGTTATACATCTGTAATCATATGAAGAGTGCATTTGTGTCCCATTAACACTCAGGAATTGTTGAACTGAAACAGGTGATGTTGTATTGATATTCTGACAATCAATTTGGGAATACATAGGCTGAATTCGCAACATGTTATGCAAATCATTGCATACTGACAGAACCTGGATTTTCTAGGAAATTTCTGAACAGAATTTTGCCAATACTTACATTGCTTCATGTCAGAACTTAAAGGCTGATTTTAATGAAGAATGGGAGTCAAGCTTTTCAGGAATTATAGCAACAGGCAAGTCATCATGTGCCCCACAGCATTAGGCTTAACTCCCTTGTGATTTCAACTCAGACCTCATCCTGTGCCCTGACACCAAATTCCTGCCCAATCTCAGTGGAAATGGTAGCACTGACAGCAGCTAGGAGTTACAATAGGTGGAAGGCATGATCAGCATGAGGACATACAGAAACATCCTCTGGCAAGGTAACTCATGATGCATGAGTGAAAATTAGCAAATTTACTAATTAGAAACACTAACATTCAGGTTATCCTTATGAGATCAATGAGAAGTATCTGCCCCATTCTGGCTTAGAGAGAATTCTCAAAAATATCTGTAGGAAACAGTCACTTGTGCCTCACACAATTAGAATCTCAGGCATAGTGTATAGTACTTTGAAAACTGCCATGTACATTCTGTTCACAACTAACATATTATATGAGCAAAATAAGTCTGGTAGAGTTTGCAGAAGTAGTTTAACAAACAGAAATTATTGTTTGCCCGTGTAATTTTAATGAACGTCTTTGGCATTTATCTATGCCAAGAACTTGAAATCAAGGGTCAGCAAATTTGAGACAGTGCAAGGTTTCATTTGTCCCATGGCTAAAATATTGAGTATATTTCAGTGTCATTTTGGGATACGGCACTGCCATTTAAATTAGGTCCTCACCACTTTGGGGATAGATGGTGTCCAAACATTTAATAATCCAGGTGGGTGGGATGGTTGGAATGCATTCAGAAAAATAATACAACTTGGGTCCCCTCACACCACCATGTTAATCCTGCCTCCCACACCAATGTGGGGGAAGGGGTTAAAACATAGACATAAGGTTACGCATTTGAAAACTTGCTCAGAAATCGAATTCCATTTAAATATCATGTATGCAGATGTTCTTCTTAAATCTCAATTTGTGAAGTTTAGGAAAATCGTATCGTCTATTAGCAAAATGCAACTTTTGGTTCATGAAATTCATCATTTTCATTGTTTCGCAAGATTTGTAGTTTCCATATAGAGACACATCTCTTTCCACAGGTCATATATAACTCACCCATCATTGATGCTGGTTTACTAACCTATTCTCTTGAGGAAATGTTCAAAAACATCTCTCCCCAGTTCCCAAATCAAATCTGAAGAATATTTCTCCAGTTGGTATAGTTCAATCATAAAAGTTTGGTTTCCATGGTTCCCCAGAGCCCGTGATATCCGTGAATATATAATTAACTTTCTCAAGAATGAGTTGGATTAATATTTACTGTGCATGGGCTATGTTCAAAAATATAGGTTTTAAAGTTTGATTTGACAACTGTTCTTGCTCACTGTCCAATTTCATTAACATATTGAACCCTATTTGTTCAGGCCTGTATATCCTCTTAATGCATTGATGTAATTGTCAAACTCAAACGCTAGAATGATGAGCAAATCCACTGAGGTTGCACATCTGTTACAGAGGTTCACTTGAATCAGAGGAACATAGTATAAAATTTGGATAGTTTGTCTTTTTTTTGCCAACTAGAAATGTATTTAAACTCCAAAATGGTATCTTTGGCATGAACACGCTGTTTTCGGGTAATGCAAGCTGTACACCATCTTGGTGAAAGCATAGTGTAAAACATATGTTCCGAGTAAGCAGAGCAGTGTATCAATTAGCTCCAGTAATGTCCCTCTTAACACCACTTTCACACCCTGTAGATAAGGCAACCACTACTTAAAGGAATGAACAACGATTTATTGATTAGTTGGTGGGTTATTTCTTCTGACAATTGCTTTAACTTTTCTCTGTTTGGTGCTTTGTATACTTGGTTAAAGTTGCAAAGATCTACAAGGAATGGTGTAGAATATGTGCAAGGAGTTTTTGCTGATTTCAAGGCTCTGACTTTAAAGCTATTCCTTCCAGATATGAACACACTCCCCTTAAAATAGTACCTAACTTGAAAAATAAATCAATAGTGTGGTGCCTGAAAAGCACAGCAGGGCAGGCAGAATCTGAGGAGCAGGAGAGTAGACATTTCGGGCATAAGCCCTTAATCAGTCTTTTTGTCCAAAACGTCGATGCTTCTGCTCCTTGGATACTGCCTGATCTGCTTCGCTTTTCCAGCACCACACTCTCGACTCTAATCTCCAGCATCTGCAGTCCTCACTTTCTAACTTGAAAAATAACCATAGGTCATCTGGGGCAGGACAAAGTGCTAGAAGGTGGAGAAAATAAAGGAAGCAGGAATTTCTGTAAGAGGTCATATTCACTTCAAGAGAAACTCTTCTATCTGAACCTCAGTAAGAAACTAAGTACAATGTCTACACTTCAGTAAGGAGTTACTCACTGCCATCTACTTCAATGATAACCTCAAATCAGGTGAAGGACTGGCATTGCCAGTGACTATGCTGATGAACTTCTATACAACTGGCTCCTTCCAGTTGGAGATGGGGATATTTGCAACACATTAAAGTCTGCCATCCAGATTTGCATAAGGTTTTCCTAAGGCTGTCTATTCATTGAGAGCTCATTACATTTCAACTTCTCTTGCAAGGGAGAGATGGAATTTAATCTCGATAAGTGCAAGGTGATGCATTTTGGGAGGTCTAATAAGGGAAGGACATACATGATGAATGGGAGGTCCCTAGGGAATACTGAAGAACAAAGGGACCTTGGTGTACAAGTCCATAGATCCCTGAAGGTGTCAGCAAGGGTAGAAAGGGTGGTGAAGAAGGCATATGGGATGTTTGTCTTCATTAACTGAGGCATAGAATATAGGAAGTCTTGTTACACCATTACAAAACATTGGTTAGGCCCCAGATAGAATACTGTGTACAGTTCTGGTCACCACACTATCAGAAGGATATGATTGCACTGGAATGTGTGCAGAGAAGATTCACCAGGATGTTGCTTTGGATGAAAAGTGTGTTATAAGGATGGACTGGATAGGCTGGGTTTGTTTTCCTTGGACTGAGGAGGCTGAGGCAATCTACTGAAGAACACAAAATGATGAGAGGCATAGACAAGGTAGATTGTGAGAGTCCTTTTGCCATAGCAGAAATACTTAAGACAAGAGGGCATAGTTTTAAGGTGGGAAGCAAATAGTTTAGAGGGGATCTGAGAAAAAATGCACCCAGAGATGATAGAGATATGGAATGTGTTACTGGAGAGAGTGGTGGAGGCAAATACTCTCACGACATTTAAGAAGCATCTGGATGAGCACTTAAAACACCAGGGCATAGTTGGCTATGGAACAAGTATAGGTAAATGGGATTACTGTAGTTTGGTGTTTGTTGGGCGACATAGACATGGTGGGCCGAAGGGCATGTTTCTAAGTTGTCTGATTCAAGACTTTGTGACATGGGAAGATTGCAAGGGTTCCGCATGTTGTAGGGTGCCATTGAATACATGCAACTCACTTTGCAGATTCAGTGTGCGAACTCAGGCGAAATCAGATTTGAAAAGAATTGTATGCCCTCAAGAACTGATAAAGATACAGTCTCATGCAGCTTGATGCCCCATATCCTAGTAGGGATCATCGTTCGTTCATTCGGTGGAAATCTTCAGTGCCAGTTGTGTGAGCCCTCTGACAAACTGAAGACTGATCATTGGTGGTTAAGTGCCATCTACTGACAATATGGCTGATGACACCTGTGGGCAGCCTGTGAACATGTGGCCAGGGAGCATCCGATGCTGCCACATGAAATCTAGCAATCCTAATAGTCAGTTTTGCTGTTGCGGCTTAAGTCTCTTATAAATTGCATTGAAATTATGCAAATGTGTTTCATGTGGGACCTTTCCAAACAACTGATAGAGTTTATTTTAGATAAATGCGAGGTGCTGCATTTTGGGAAAGCAAATCTTAACAGGATTTATACACTTAATGGTAATGTCCTCGGGAGTGTTGCTGAACAAAGAGACCTTGGAGTGCAGGTTCATAGCTCCATGAAAGTGGAGTCGCAGGTAGATAGGATAGTGAAGAAGGCATTTGGTATGCTTTCCGTTATTGGTCAGAGTATTGAGTACAGGAGTTGGAAAGTCATGTTGCGGCTGTACAGGACATTGGTTAGGCCACTGTTGGAATATTGCGTGCAATTCTGGTCTCCTTCCTATCAGAAAGATGTTACAAAACTTGAAAGGGTTCAGAAAAGATTTACAAAGATGTTGCCAGGGTTGGAGGATTTGAGCTACAGGAAGAGGCTGAACAGGCTGGGGCTGTTTTCCCTGGAGCGTTGGAGGCTGAGGGTGACTTTATAGGGGTTTACAAAATAATGAGGGGCATGGATAGGATAAATAGACAAAGTCTTTTCCCTGGGGTGGGAGAGTCCAGAACCAGAGGACATAGGTTTGGAAATATATCAGCATTCCTTCTGTGTCACTGGGTGAAACTTCTGAAACTCCCTAACAGCATGTGAGTCTACCTACACCAACAGAACTGCAATAATTCAAGAAGATAGCGGACCACTAGCTACTCATGGGAAACTAGGAATGGGAAATAAATCCTGGCACAGTCAACAGTGCCTACTTCCCATGAATGAATTTTAAAAATTACGAGAGAATGTTGGCTATTGAGCAGGATTGAAAGGTTGAAAAGAATGTAAATGGTGTGTGTGTGTGTGTGTGTGTGTGTGTGTGGTGGGGGGGGGGGTGTGGAGTGTGGGTGAAGGGAGAAAAGAAAAATCTAAGAGACTTTGGAACTTTCAGGAAGCTATTTAAAAGATGGAAAGAGTAACAAATCCGAATCTGTGAATAGCTTCCCAAAGAACAGCTATAAATTGCCCAACATTCAGAGGGATGAACACACAACAGTGAGTTAACATCAGAGGAACAAAGGGTAGGAGCGATGAGAATAAATTCAGGAGTTCTTTCAATTTGCTGTGGAAACAAGCTGACAATTTTTGGGCAATTGTTACAACCCACTTCAGAAGCCAAAAAAGAGACTGGGAGTCAAGTGATTCAGAGCACAAGCGTAAGTACAAAGCAGATAATTAAAATTATGCAAACAGCCCACATCAAAATGGTTTTGTTAGGAAGGTGAGTACGAACAGGGCAGGATCTGCTGGAAGCAAATCAGTCTTCATCAGACCGGGCCCAGACTGCCTGTATTTTGACTAACTAGCCAGAGCTACATGTTTAAACTATTCTGCATTGTTTTCAAATGTAAGAGTTTAGCAATAAAACTGTTCAATTTATGGTGAAATTGTGTCAATTGCGATTTGCAGTCTCTGGAACATTGCATGGAATGTGACAGAAAGATATTTGAAACTGAGAACAATTATATGGAGGCACCTACAGCGCATTGATGGCAGAAACTGAGCATGTTGTGAAATAATAAAGGTTAACGTGGAGAAGCCTGCAATGAGATGAGGTGGAAAATCAAATTCCTGAGTGAAGGAGAAAGGAGAACATGAGTTTCAGTGATGAGAGAGAAAAGATTGGGGAAAATTACAATGTATCTCTGAGAGAAAAGAGTGCTTTGAGCTACACATGGGTTAAGAAACTCAGTTCACATTTAAACCCATTGGCATGAGTAAGCACCATCAAATTCATCCTGAGCAGACAACTACATGTTGATGGATTTGGATGGAGGAACAACATTAGTCAAAAAGATTGTCTTCCCTTGTGCAGATGTGAAGTAAATAAAATTTGAACTCATTTGTAATTTGACGTTGGACAGGCAATATAATAAGATCAAAAGGTCAGGCAGCATCCAAGGAGCAGGACAGTCAACATTTCGGGTATAAGCCCTTCATCCATTGTCAATCTTAGAGGCAAAATTCCAGAAAAATGACTAAGATAGCATCAAAACTGGGCAACAGACTTTATGGATAACGGAAACATTCTCTTTGGATCATGCAATTTCTATAAAAACAATGGCCATGGGGCTTAACCTTTGGCATAGAATGGATTCATTTAAGTTCAGGTAGAAGTACTCAGAAAATATTAAACCAACAAGAGAAATGTGAGCTGGAGTTGACAATTTTATTGTCATGATCAGAGTGTTGCTGGAAAGGCACAGCAGGTCAGGCAGCATCCTAATGAAGGGCTTTTGCCTGAAATGTTGATTTTCCTGCTCCTCGGATGCTGCCTGACCTGCTGTGCTTTTCCAGCAACACTCTGATCTAAATTCTGGTTTCCAGCATCTGCAGTCCTCACTTTTACCTAGTTAATTTTAATGTTGAGCCACCTCCACCTTTTAACAAGATCGTGACTTTCTACTCCAACTTCACCTTCCGATCCTACTCTCCAATCCAATAATTTCCTTTTTTAACAGAAAGCTATCAACACGAAAACACCATGGGAGGAGAACGTATTGAGGCAAGAATACAATGGCAGTGCAGTCATATCTCATTCTGGTTTTGCAGGTATATGGCTCCGAAAAGATAAAAAACAAAAGACGAGATTAAAATATTTTTGTCGGGTTTGTGAAGCACTATCCAACAAATTAATGAGAGGAGTGGCCCCATTGATAACCGAGAGCTCACCATCTATCAGAGTGTGGATATAATAGCAGAAAAGGTTAGTATGACAAGTGTCGTCTTGGGTGTTTAATCTTGCTTCTGTATTTCGTGACAGCTTGAGAGCAAGTGAAACAATTAATTCCTGTTCATTCATTCATATGTGATGATATTTATCTGAGAAAGAGCACAACAAAAAGAGCAGCACAAAGAAGAGGGAAGTGCTGACAAGAATTGAGTCATAATTCAAACATGAAGTGGATGCTTAGCTTTCAATAATCCCGTATTTGGACTTACAACCATAAAAAATAGCTCTTTTACATCAGGCATCCTATTGCTGACATAATTGTGACAAAGGAAGCCAGTCAATGATTTTTTTTTTACATTTTAAAATCTTGACTAGAAACTTGCTGACTAACTAGACTGCACATTTTTTGTAACTTACTTTCAGTGCAATAAGAGCATAAGTTTCATGGTTTCTAGTCTCTATATCCACTGCTCTTATTTTGATATATGGCATCATATTCCCAGCAACATCAGCATGAGCACACATAAACACATTGTGTTCAGTTCTGGTCACTTCTTTAGAGGAAGGATGTAGAAGCTTTAGAGAGGGTGCAAAGGAGATTTACCAGGATGCTGCCTGGACTGGATGACATGAATTATGAAGAAAGATTGAAGGATCTAGGGCTTTTCTCACTGAAGCGAAGAAGGATGAGAAGTAACTTGATAGAGGTGTACAAGATGATGAGGCATAAATAGAGTGAATAGTCAGAGACTTTTTCCCAGGGCAGAAATGGCTACCATAAGGGGGCATAATTTTAAGGTGATTTGAGAAAGGTCTAGGGGAGATGTCAGAGGTAGGTTCTTTACACAGAGAGTGGTGCGTGCGTGGAATGGACTGCCAGCGGTGATAGTAGAGTCAGAGACATTAAGGACATTTAAACGATTCTTGGATAGGCACATGGAAGATATTAAAATGAAGTGTATGATAAGACCATAAGACCATAAGACATAGGAATGGAAGTAAGACCATTCGGCCCATCGAGTCCACTCCGCCATTCAATCATGGCTGATGGGCATTTCAACTCCACTTATCCGCATTCTCCCCGTAGCCCTTAATTCCTTGTGACATCAATAATTTATCAATCTCTGCCTTAAAGACATTTTGCGTCCCGGCCTCCACTGCACTCCGCGGCAATGAATTCCACAGGCCCACCACTCTCTGGCTGAAGAAATGTCTCCGCATTTCTGTTCTGAATTTACCCCCTCTAATTCTAAGGCTGTGTCCAAGGGTCCTAGTCTCCTCGCCTAACGGAAACAATTTCCTAGCGTCCACCCTTTCCAAGCCATGTATTATCTTGTAAGTTTCTATTAAATCTCTCCTTAATCTTCTAAACTCCAATGAATACAATCCCAGGATCTCAGCCGTTCCTCATATGTTAGATCTGCCATTCCGGGGTTCATTCGTGTGAATCTCCGCTGGACACGCTCCAGTGCCAGTATGTCCTTCCTGAGGTGTGGGGACCAAAACTGGACACAATACTCCAAATGGGACCTAACCAGAGCTTTATAAGAGTAGGATAAAAGGTCATCATATCATCGAGGGCCGAAGGGCCTGTAGTGTGTTGTATTGTTCTATGTTCTACATGGAAGGCTTCAGAATGAGTACAATCCAACTCCCCTAAGGCCATTACCCAGCAGAAGTGAATTCCTATCTACAAATGTGACCAGATTGTTGGCAACCTGATGCTATAGTTGAAATTCACCAAAAGCCATCAAGTCAGTTGGAACCAAAACATTTTAGCATTAGAAAGAGGTATGAAAGATATTTATGAGATTTATTAATTCAATTTACATTGTGTTTAAAAAATGAAGACATTATTTTCCTTTGAGTCAGTCAGTATCAACCCTCATTAAGCCACAACATTGATTAATATGTAATAAAAACAAGATATCTTGACACCATGAAATGATAACCTGATTTTTCTTTTTGTCTATATTAACTGATTTTATGTTTTATTCTAAATAACAACAAGAACTATGGATGCTGTAAATCAGAAACAAAAACAAAAATTGCTAGAAAAACTCAGCAGATCTAGCAGCATCTGTGCAGAGAAATCAGAATTAATGTTTCGGGTCCAGTGACCCTGAAGTTCTGTGGAAGGATCATTGGACCTGAAATGTTAATTGTGATTTCTCTGCACAAATGCTCCTACACCGACTGAGATTTTCCAGCATTTTCTGTTGTTGTTTGCATTTAATTCTGCATTATTGAGTCGCCAGTTCAATTTTGGTGCAGAATTGGGGCTCAGTCTGAGCCAGCTTGAGAGCAAATGAACAATTTCTCTGAAAAAAATAAACTAGGCCAAGATTCAATTCGCTTTATGAAAATAGCTTATGCAAGCTGAAACATTACACTGCTTGGCAAAAGCAATGGCGAGACCTCCATATGGGACAACTCTATACCACGGTTGAATTAAAATTAAAAGTAAACTAACACAGTATGTGCAATTCTGTGTGGTAAAAAGGAAAATGGATAATTACTCAGCTATGAAACAGCAGTTGAATCAGGACTGATCCAATCATCAACTTGATTCGCCAACAGTGAAGCAGATGCTATTTATTTGACTAGCAGAACAACATGCTCAAAACCAAATTAATGCCTGTACCTCTTGCCAGTCCACACTTACTAACAACTGTTCACTACTAAAGATGTCAAAACTGTTTGAAGGGTCATAGCCAAAGACAGATACTAATCATTTTCTATCTGGGAATGAGATGTTACAATCAATATATATTCTCAGTAGCTTGTAGCCAAGGTTATTATCCAGGGTTGGAAATACAGTCCACACATTGGAAAAATATTATCACTGCTTATCCCTAACTCAGAATCTATCTATCTCAAGCAAGGAAATGTTTGCCTGTTGCCTTGGTTTCAGGCATTGGAATTTAATAAAATCTCTTGCTCCAGAAAAATTTTGAAACACAAGAACTGGAAAGTTATCAAAGGGAATTCATCAGAAGAGAAATCCTACAAAGTCTCGTCTTAGCACCAATGAGCATCACATTGCACTACGCACACATCTATTGCATAATTTTTGTTTGGAGTTAATGGTTCTTCCATTTATCTACCCAATATATTCTTTTTTATTTCTAAGAATGAGGTGTATTGGCGTTTATTAACCAAACCCTCGAGGAGGGAGTACAGACCTGCCTTCTTGAACTGCTGCAGTCCCTATCTTGTTGGTGCATCCAAAGTTCTGCCAGAGAGAGAATTCTAATATTTTCACTCAGCAATGTGCTGGAACAGTATTGTAGGTGTCACAAGTACAGAACTTGAGCATTCTGGAAAAAAATACAGTTTTGGAAGCTTTTCAATTTGTATCCGTCTGGGCAATTTGCAAGAAATACCAAAGTAAAGGAAAAACAACATTTCTACGATATCAGGGAAGAGTGCAATTTGGTTGAGAAGTGGACACTAATTTGTAGAGGTGCTCCATGGAGAATACAGCTACTAATGATCACTGACAGTCAATTGCCAAGTTTTTTAAACAATTTTAAACAAGGCAAGTTGACTCTGGTTGGTCAAGACATTCTCCTGAGAAATAAACCAGAGTTATCTATTTTGTTGAATTGACACAGGTGCATTTTGTGTACTTATTCTTTCTGCCTCAAACATTTGAACAACAGGCAAAGCTAGCTGTTTCATGCTGTGACCACACAGAAGCACACAGTAGTGATTGCCATGAATAGGATGCTGTCACAAGGCTGTAAAATGTTCTTTCTATCGTGCAAATAAATAATATAGTATATGAATGTCAGTGTCAGTATGATGCTTGGTGTGCCCATCATACAATTCATGGATCATATCCAATAGCATATCCTTCAGCTATTCGCAAAAACAAGGTACTAACTGTGTTCAACCAACCCACCCTGACAAAACTTATGGGTTATACTGCAACTGGACAGTATTTGCTAACTAATCCTGAATGCACAAATAATTACTTCTGACAGCCAATTTAGCACTGTCAGTTGGGCTCACAGTCTAGCCCATATGTGTCTACTGAAAGCTGTGTATATATTAATACACAATAGGCCATTCTTTATAGAAAGAAGAACAAGAACACCTTCAAACACTGCTGGTGTAACCTCCGTTATGATCACTACTGACTAGGGCATCCTTGGTTAGCCATAGAAAGGCCATGAAGGAGGAAGTCAATCTTGGAACCATCTGAGAGAGTCAAGCACTCAAAGGGGAATTAAGTAGCCATTAATGCATTACTTGATTGAGTTAATTGCTGAGTTACTGGAGATTCTCTGTTGGCAATATCCCATGGCAATGGGAAGATATTGGGCTCCAATTCTAATACATGATGTTCCTTTATTTCCAAGACCTATCTCCTTCCAATCTCCAAAAATCTAGTAAAAATCTGGCCTATTAATTCTTTCCTTACGTTTTGAGCTTGGTTGATTTTATCAAAAAAGTCTTCCCTCCATTTAGCCTGCCAATAACATATTTTTGATTACTTTATATTAATAATACCTGACAAACTGCAATGTTATTTATTTCTACAGAAGGGATACACGGTGGAATTGGCAAGGTCATGAGCCAACAAATTACTCCCTGTGCTGAATAAATAAAATGGTCAAACTGAATAATTTATTAGTGTTCTGAAGGTGGTTTGGTCATGTACACAGACCATCTGTGATGGATGTAGCTATTTTGTTAATTATTTAAATTGGTTGTATGAATAATTAATGGTAAGGCAACAGTTGGGTATTGTATATAATAATCAAATTGATTGTGCGTTTATCAGTCCCTGAGCAAAATAATTCCCAAATGCTATAATTCACTGCCAAGCTTGTTTTTTTAAAGTTGCTCAGTTGTTCAGTGAAAAATTCTCTGATGATTCGTATGAGTTACGTCTTTCAGTACATCCTTGTACCTTACTAAGGAGCAAAATACAACCATTGCAACTGTTTGTTGCCTCCATCATATTCTGCAATAAATGTATTGATCATTTTGCAGCAATGTGCTGACATGATCTGCAATTTAGTGCCCAAGGTGAGGTAGAAGCAGACCTACCTAATAGGAAATTCAAAAAGGAGTTTAGTGAATTTTTAAAAGCAAAGGTTTGCACCGCTTGAAGGAGTGAAACTAATTGGCTACATCCTTCGAATAATTTACACAAGAACGACAGGATGAGTTGGCTTCTTCCCACTCTATCATCTAGGATTCTCTTGAAATATCTAAGATTAATGCATGCATATCCTGTGTAATGTTGATGAATAACTTTCTCTCTATTGTTACAGGGATTTTTTTTCTATTTTCATCTTCTTGTATCCATGTACATTTTTTGCAATTGTTGTTCCCAATATCAAGACTGTTAACAAATGAGGGTCCATTTTATGAATGTTGGGAAAAATCAACATTTCTCACATGATTTCCTATCCATGATGGATAGAGATGGGATGTTCTGGACTACCAGTCCTGAATTCCCAATATTCTGTTGACTGAATCTGTACAGTATGTATTACATATAATAGACACCGCATAGTTTCCGGCATCAGACTTAAGGAATTCCCAATCTATATTGGATGGAAGAAATGGGGGAGTGTGGCAGCCCAAGGTGAAACATTTCTCAGGCTCCTTTCCCCCACATCCATCATTTCATAAACCCTATTCTGCCCAATGTTTCTTGGCTGTGACCTGGATATTCTGCGATCCTGAATTCATTTTCTCAGGAATAGCGGTCGTACTTTAGAATTCAGACAGTTCACGACCCAATGGTCTTGATTCCAGGACAAGGCCAGCCCATGACCTTGTCACTTCCCTAATGGCCTTCTGATTTGGAGGGTCTGTTTCTGACTCTCCAAACTGCATGCAAGATCCCCATGGGCACATCAAGATTGCATCCATTGTGTCTAGTTTTGGGAAGGATCTGGGAAGACACTAAAAAAGGTTTGAGAAAGAATACAAGAATGTTTCCAGGGACGAGTTACTTCAGTAATATGGCCAGAAGCTGGGTTTGGCCTTCCAAGAGAAGGTTGGTAGGAGATTTGGTGGAGATGTACAATATCATGAAGAGGGTGGACAAAATCAACAGGAGAAAACTATCCTGTTTGGTGGGAGGTTTGAGCCAGACTTTAATTAGTTTTCAAAAGAACCAAAAGTGATATGAGGCAATCCATTTTTTTCACAGTGAATGGTTATGATCTGTAATGCATCGCTGGAATGTGTGGTGGAGGTAGATCAATCATGGCTTTTCAAAGAGAATTGGGTAAGTCTGACTTTAATGGGTAGGTGGGATAGTGGGACTAGCTATGTTGCTGTTGTAGATGGCTGGCACAAATTCAATGAATCAAACCCTTCACCGATGTCCAGCCCCTCAATCAGGTACTAAATGTATTCAATTGAGGACTCTCCCACATGAGGTGACATGTAGCTCACAGGCCCCGCCCACATCCAAACTCACTATCAGCAACAGCAGAAAATTAAGTCCAATATCGATCTGAATTCTCAATATTCAGATGCCTGAATGTCTGCTGCGTCTATTATGTATAATACATACAGTACTGATTCAGGCAAGAGAATGTTGGGAATTCAGAACTGGTGGCCCAAGACATTCTATCTTCATCCATTTTGGATTGAAAATCATGTGGAAATACTTCCTAAAATGAACACTCATTGGTGAACAGGAAATGCAATTAGCAAAATATACATGGATACAGTAAGGTGAATATAGGAAAAAGCCCTGGAACAATAAAGGGCAAGTTACTCATCAGTATTATACAGGATATCCTTCACTGCAGTAACAGTTTTATAATTCTACTCTGTGATGAAGCAAACATTGTTTGGAACTTGATAATGCTCAAATTCTACAAGAAAGGCACGGTGCCTCAATGGTTACCATTGTGGCCTCACAGTGCCAGGGACCTGGGTTCGAATCCATGTTGGGGTGACTATCTGTGTGAGTTTGTACGTTCTCCCCGTTTCCTCTGGGTGCTCTGGTTTCCTCCATCAGTCCAAACATATGCAGGTTAAGTGGATTGACCATGCTAAATTGTCCATAGTGTGCATTAGTATTGCAGGCGAGGTGTGTTAGCCATGGGAAATCCAGGGTTATAGGGTGGATCTGGTGCGATGCTCTTCAGAGAGTTGGTGTGGACTCGATGGGCTGAATATTCTGCTTCTACATTGTAGAGATTCTAAGAAAAGTTCCTTTAAATTCAACAATACTTGCACTTTGTAAATTGCAGAGGGACAAGCAACTCTGAAAGAACAATTTGATTTCAGATGCACAGTGCAATTACTGAAATATAGGAGGCAAAAAATTACCAGGAAATACAATTGCTTTTCAAAGCTTAATGTGGGTGTAATGAGTGACATGTCTCTTAAATGGATAACTACAACACATAACACTTGATAGATGGTGTGTGTGCTACAATTATGAGGGAAGAGAAAGTATGAATGCCTTTTAAGTGTCTAATTGTTTCTATCACTTCACAGACAGCTTCCTGTTTGTCTTTCCATATTAGACATATTTAATGAATTTAATTAGAACCTCTGGGTCTTGTCCTGCATCTGTCCTGGCTTTCTCATTGTCACCTGGACTGTATGCATCACAGTGTCATGCTTACATTAATCTGTAAATTAGGCAATTCAGACTAATTCAAGAACATTCTGATAACTTGTGTCCAGATCCTATCAATAACTTTTCTATTTGTGCAGTAAAGACATTGCTATTGCATTGATAAACTCTACTGATAATTTGATATGCTCCTTTAGCAGCCTTTCAATAACATCTAATATACTGATGTATTTGAATTAACACACTCCACAAATGCACACAAAGAAAGAAATAATGTGCACAAATTTAGCACATTTTATGTTGTCCAGATGTCCCAAAGCATTTCACGGTAAACAAATGTATATTGTTAATAATGGGAATAAAAATGCGAATGGCGATGCTGTATATGGGTTTGGAACTACCTGAAAGCATTAATACTGAAGGGTGCCAGAAGCACCACCCAATAAGATATGTCCTATGGAATCGTGGGCAGACTATCAATGTAACCTATAGCTAGTTGCTAACACACAAAAAACTACTTGTTCAATTCAAGAGCCTCGTCCAGTTAAATCCGGAAGCAACCTTCCTCCACCACACGTGACCAAACAAGCTCTGTAGATCCATACACTGGAAAGGAATGATGCAGCAAACCTATGGCTGGGTGAAATGCAGACTCGGTTTAGCTGCACATACAATTATAATCTGTTACAAAGGGAGTCCAGCACAGTGTCAGCAATCATAAAGACCCCATTTTGGGTTCAGAACAGCTCACAGAGCACCAAAAACACAGCTATTATATGTTGTAGCCTATAATTTCTAAAATGGCCATGAGTTAAAGGTGCATTGTATCATAATCCCAGTCAAGACCGCAGATAACAGACTGAAAGGAAATAATTAGTTGAATTATATAGTTTGGTTCTCGTTGTGTAAATGCTTTGAATTTAAATTGTCTTTTGCAGAATTCACCAGTTAGTCAAGCATACACTACTCCACACACCATTATAACATACCTACACCAAGTACAGTTGGGTTCAGAGACTCTTGTGCATATGTTAGTTTGTGGGATATTAAATTAAAAAGTTATGCATTACAGCCTATTGTTTAAATTTTATTCAGGTATAGAGCCTGAAATGTTCTTTTTGAACCACTTTATTTTATTGTTGTAATGATTCTGTATGCACAGAGATTCCACTGAAAGAGCTATTTGTGTAGCTTCTTGGCTCAGGTCTCAGATGGAGTGTATGCAATTAGCATACTCCAACTGTTAGTGTGCTGATACCATCTGTATTTCTAGCATTAGCCAAGATTTGTATTTGTATTTTGTAGGTGTGTTATCAGCATGAATAAAACTCGAATTGGGCGCTCCAACACTCAGATGTCCAAGTCCGTGGTTTGGGAGAGAAATGACCTGAGTGTGCAGCAATTTGAAGGGCAACATATTTTCATCAGCCCATTGATAGAATGAAGGGACAGGAAAATTTCACTCTGGTGCTTTCTGCATGACAGTTCATTTTTCAAACAGGATTATTAAAATATTTTAGATGCAAAGGTGTTGGAGGAGTGAAACATTTATTGATTTGACAAATGGCAAACAAGCAAAGAAACCTTTTGGATTGCATGCATGGTGGTTACTCCATTGCACTGTGCACAGTGAAGTGGATCTGGCAGCTGTACCTTCCAAAGTTCAATGATTTCATCAGGTCATGTCATAACCTTGTCACGTACAAAGTATGCACAGCAAAGAGTATCCTCACACTCAGACTAATTACATAATTTTAAGTGCCTACCATGAATACCTGTTAAGCAGTGAGTTATAAATCACAGCAGCAACCTGCAGGTACTGGTATCTCTGCCCTTGCATTCAGAACAGCACTTTTCCAAAACATACTTTTCAATGCGATGGGATGTGTGAAACATGTGTTTAATAGATTCTAATAGCGAGATGATATCATCAGTGATGCCACATTAAACTGGATCACATGGATCTGAGTTCTGTGAAGTCTTTCTCAACCATGCCTCTGTAAATAATTTAAATAGTTAATACATGCTCATCACTTTACACGTGTATGGTGTACACTCAGGCTCTCAAAATCTGCTTATGATATTAGTAGACAATGAAAGCACTGGTGTACTGCCTGCAAACTGTAGGGATCCAGCAGACCCTGAGATAGGGGGCAAATGAAGCACAACACACTTGAGCGAAATGCCCACAGCAATAACTGGACTAGCTTACCATTACCAGAGCTCCATGACAACTGACCAGACGTGCACCAGCCATCACACTGCACTTTGGAGGAAGTGGCATCACTGAGTCCATTGAGAGAGAACAAACTCTGCACTCACTCAGAAACCACAACAAGGTTCAGGTCAGTGGGTTTCTACAAACAGTAGATATGTCAACAACATTTTAAAGACAAGAATTTGGTGAAGAATCCTCTACATACGGAGAGGTCATTAAAATTATTAACTCATACTCAGGTTTCAATGATAGCCTCTTACAGATGGAGGGAAATTCAACATGTGTCCCCAGGGCTGTATCAAAAATTTGATTTATTTGCTGATAAATTCTACCTGACACCAGCTAGGTGTAAAGAACGGAGGGTTGTCAGTATGCCTAAAAGAAATCAGAATGGGAAGGCAGATGGTATAGTTAGCGTGATAAAGCAAGATGCTGCATAAAATACATCCAACTCTAACTCTAATATTTATAGAAAGATCAATTAAGTGAACTAATATCTAAGAAATAGAAGATTGGGAGAAGATACAAAATCCAGGGAGCACTTTTGGAGTTACCAACATTGCAGTCACTAATCACAGAACAGATGAATTATTGGAGCAGGGGTGTCAATTCCTTCTTAACATCATCCTCCATATCAACCGCTTTACCTTCATCTACCTGTCTTGTCACCTTCTCGAAGAACTCAATAAGATTAGTGAGGCACGACCTATCCTTCACAAAACCGTATTGACTATCCCTAATCAAATTATTCCTTTCCAGATGATTATAAATCCTACCTCTTATAATCTTTTCCAACACCTTATCCACAACTGAAGAAACGCTCACTGGCCTATAATTATTGTCAGGGTTGTCACAACTCCCCTTCTTAAACAAGGGAACAACATTTTGTATCCTCCAGTCTTCTGGCACGACTCCTGTTGACAAAGATGCCATAAAGATCATAGTAAAAGGCTCTGCAATCTCCTCCATGGCTTCTGAGAGAATCCAAGGATAAATCCCATTCAGCCCGGGGGTCCTATCTATTTTCAGATCTTCCAAAATTGCTAAAGATCCCTCTTTGAGGAGAAAGTGAGGTTTGCAGATGCTGGAGATCAGAGCTGAAAATGTGATGCTGGAAAAGCGCAGCAGGTCAGGCAGCATCCAAGGAGCAGGAGATTCGACGTTTCGGGCATAAGCCGTTCCTGAAGAAGGTCTTATGCCCAAAACGTCGAATCTCCTGTTCCTTGGATGCTGCCTGACCTGCTGAGCTTTTCCAGCAACACATTTTCAGCAAAGATTCCTCTTTGTCAACCTCAATCCCATCTAATCTTACAGCCTGTTTCTCCATATTCTCACTAACAAATGTGAATACTGATGAAAAGTATTCATTAAGCGCTGCCCCTATGTCTTCAGATTCCACACACAACTTTCCACTAGTATCTTTGATTGGCCCTAATCTTACTCTACTCATTCTTTTATTCCTGATATACCTATCGAAGGCATTAGGGTTTTCCTTGATACTATCCACCAACAACTTGCCATGTTCCCTATTGCCTCTTAGCCCTTTCTTTAGATCTTTTCTGGCAAACTTATAACTCTCAAGCACCCTGAGTCTTCACTCCTCATCCTCACATAAGCCTTGTTCTTCATCTTGACAAGAACTTCAACTTCTTTAATAAACCATGCCTCCCTCTTTCGACAACTATCTCCCTGCCTCATGGCTGTTCCTTGAATAAGCTCCACATTTCCTTGAATAAGCCCATTCCCTGCAGTTTCCTTCCCCATTATATGCATCTTAAATCTTGCCTAATCACATCATAATTGCCTTTCCCCAGTTATACCTCTTTCCCTGCGTCTGGACAGATGCATAAGTAGGTGGGGAGCAGAGGGATACAGATGTTTAGGAATTGGGCGATAGATTTATACAGTGGATTTGGATCAGCTTAGGCTTGGAGGGCCGAAGGGCCTGTTCCTGGACTGTGAATTTTCTTTGTTCATAGAACATTGAACATAAAACAATACAGCGCAGAACCGGCTCTTCGGCCCTTGATGTTGCGCCAACCTGTGAACTATTCTCAGCTCATCCCCCTACACTATCCCATAATCATCCATGTGCTTATCTAAGCTTCGTTTAAATCTCCCTAATGTGGCTGAGTTAACTACATTCCATGCCCTTATCACTCTCTGAGTAAAGAACCTACCTCAGATATCTGTCTTAAATCTATCACCCCTCATTTTGTAGCTATGCCCCCTCGTACACACTGGCATCATCATCCTAGGAAAGAGACTTTCACTGTCTACCCTATCTAATTCTCTGATCATCTTGTGTGTCTCTATCAAATCCCCCTTAGCCTACTTCTTTCCAATGAGAACAGACCCAAGTCTCTCAGCCTTTCTTCATAAGACCTTCCGTCCAGACCAGGCAACATCCTGGTTAATCTCCTCTGCACCTTTTCCAATGCTTTTATATCCTTCCCGAAATATGGCAACCAGAACTATACGCAATGTTCCATGCACAGCCATGTATAGTTGCAGCATGATATTGCGTTTCGGAACTCAATCCCCCTACCAATGAAACCTAACAAACCAAATGCCTTCTTAACAGCACTATCAACCTGGGTGGCAACTTTCAGGGATCTATGTAAGTGGACTCCAAGATCCCTCTGCACATCCACCCGACCAAGAATCTTTCCATTGACCCAGTACTCTGCCTTCCTGTTATTCTTCCCAAAGTGCATCACCTCACATTTAGCTACAATGAACTCCATTTGCCACCTCTCAGTCCAGCTCTGCAGTTTATCCAAGTCACCCCTGCAACCTGTAACATTCTTCCACACTGTCCACTACTCTACCGACTTTAGTGTCATCAGTAAATTTACTAATCCATTCACCTATGCCTGCGTCTAAGTCATTATAAAATGACAAACAGCAGTGATCCCAAAACAGATCCTTGTGGCACCCCACTAGTAACCGGACTCCAGGCTGAATATTTTCCATCAACTACCACTTGCTGCCTTCTTTCAGAAAGCCAGTTTCTAATCCAAACTGCTAAATCACCCTCAAATCTTTGTTCTTATATACCTATCCCTGCCCATTGCTATTGTAAACATAACCAAATTATAGTCACTCTCGCCAAAGTGCTTACTTACCTCCAAATCTAAGACCTGGCCAGGTTCATTCTACAGTACCAAATCCAATATGGCATCTCCCCTTGTAGGCCTGTCTACATACTGTGTTAGAAAACCCTCCTATATATATTGAACAAAAACTGACCCATCTAAACTACTTGAACTTTAATATTCCCAGTCAGTATTTGGGAAGTTAGAGCCCCCATAACGACTACCCTATTACCCTTGTTCTTATTGAGAAACATCTTTGCTATCCTTTCCTCTACATCTTGAAACAATTTGGAGGCCTATAAGAGAACTCCCAACAGGATGACCACTCCTTTCCTGTTTCAAACCTCAGCCCAAACTATATCAGTGGATGGGTCCTTCAACATTCTCTCAGCTGCTGTAAAACTAATCCTTGATTGATAATGCCACCTCCCGTACCCCTCCCCCCTCCTCTTAACATCATTTCTGTTTGTGCTGAAACATCTAAATCCTGGAACCTGCAACAACCATTCCTGTCCCTCCTCTAGCCATGTCTCTGAAGTGGCCACAACATCGAAATCCCAGGTATCAACTCATGCTGCAAGTTCACCCATCTTATTCCAGATCCTCCTGGCATTGAAGTATACACATTTCAAACCGACATCCCAATTGCCGGTGTCCACTAGTGACCTTGTAAATCTATCCCTGACCTCACTACTCTCAACCACCTGTACACTGGAACTACAGTTCAGGTCCCATCCCCCTGCTGCATTAGTTTAAACCCACTTAAAGAGCATTAGCAAATTTCCCCCCTCAGGATAGTGATACCCCTCTGGTTCAGGTGAAGACCATCCTGTTTGTGGAGGTCCCACCTTCCCCAGAAAGACCACCAATTATCCAAGAATCCAAAACCCTCCCTCCTGCACTATCCCTGCTGCCACGTGTTTAGCTCCGCTCTCTCCCTGTTCCTTGCTTCACTAGCATGTGTCACAAGCAACAAACCAGAGATAATAACTCTATTTGTTCTAGTTTCTACCCTAGTTTCCTGAATTTCTGCTTTAGATCCGCACCTTCTTTCTTATCTATGTCATTGTGCCCAACTGGACCATGACTTGAAGATGGTCCCCCTCCCCCTGAAGGATTCCGAAAAGACAATCAGAGACATCACGAAATGGCACTTGAGAGGCAACACACCATTCATGAGTCTCTCTTTGTTCCACAAAACCTCCTATCTGTCCCCCTAACAATGGAGTCCTCAGTGACTAAAGCTCTGCTCCTCTTCCCACTTCTCCTCTGAGCAGCAGGGACAGACTCTGCGTCAGAGACCTGTGCCCCATTGCTTACCCTTGGTAAGTCATTCTCCCCAACAGTATCCAAAATGGTATTCATGTTGTTGAGGGGTACCACCACAGGCGATTCCTGCACTGCCTGCCGGTTCCCTTTCCTACCCCTGACAGTAACCCATCTACCTTCTTTACGTGGCTGTGGAGTAACTACCTCCCTGTAACTCCTCTCAATTACCCTCTCCACCTCCAAATGATCTGAAGTTCATCCAGCTCCAGCTCCAGCTCCAACTCCCCAACATGATTCTTGAGGAGCTGGAGTTCGGTGCACTTCCCACAAATGAAGTCAGCAGGGACAGTAGAGGTGACCCTTACCTCCCACATACTGCAGGAGGAACGTTCACCTGCCCAAACCTCCACTCCCACTATCCTAAATTCTTGAATAGACCACTGAAAAAATGAAACACGAAAGAAAACACTTATCACCTTACCAGCCGATGTACAAACTTACACTGCCTAGCTCAAGAATTTCCCACAAGGAGCCCACCATTTTCACTAACGATCATTTAGAATTGAGATGAGGAGAAAATAGTTCACTCAGAAGATTGCTCATATTTAGAATTCTCTGCCGTGGACCGATGTGGAAGTTTAATCATTTTGTATGTACCAGACTGAGGTTAGTACATTTTTGAAATCCAAGGGAATCAAGGAAATAGCAACAGGAAAACAAGTTACATTGAGCCAGAAGATCATCCATGACCGTATGCATGGTGAAGTGGGTTCAAGGGGGCCTATTGTGTTCTCCTGCACCTAATTCTTAATTTCTTCTGAAAATAACAGAGGATAAGGATGGAGCTCAGGACTTGTACCAGCTTTTGCCTGCTCTTATTTTTTATTAGAATGGTTCTTACACTTTCACAAATGGTAATGCCCAGTATAATATCATTCACTCCTTTAGTAGATAGGAATGAACAGAAAGTGTAAAAGTTGCACTGCATGTTTATTGGTAGCCACTGCCATTGTTATGCTGATGGTGGAGTAAACTTTATCAGAACATTGTGCTGTTACACTTTGAGAGCACACTGTGATTACTCTGTCTGTGGATTTTGTCCCTTCATGCATTCTATACTCTTTTGGTTGAGGTCTTGCTACATTTGGACATGGAATGCTTTAGCATCTGTGGAGTTGTGTCAGTAATGCTTCAGTTACACTGGCACTGATGAGACCACATCAGGAGTACTGTGGACTGTGTTGGAACCTTTATTTAAGGAAGGATGTAAATATGTAGGAAGCAGTTTAAGACGTTTTACTAGACTTATACCGGAAAGGGACAAATAACCATATGATGAGAAGTTAGACAGGCTGGGCTTGTGTCTGCTGGGATTTAGAACAGCAAGCAGTGACTTGATCAAGCATGTAAGATTTCTCAGGAAAGATGTTGAAAAGATGATTACTCTAATGGAGGGCTACTGTACAAAAATAAGAAGTTTGCCTTTTCAGACAGGGACAAATGGAATATTTTTCTCAGAAAGTCTTTGGAACTGTCTTCCTCAAAAGACAGTGGTAACAGTCTTTGAACATTTTTAAGACAGCGGTCGATAGATTCTTAATAAACAATGTGATGGAAGATTTTTGGGGATAGGTAGGAATGTGGAGTTGAGGAAATAATCAGATCAACCATGATCTTATTGAATGGCAGAGTAGGCTCAAGGGGCCAAAGAATCTATGCCTGTTCCTAATTTGTATGTCGATGTGTTCAGATGGATTAACTATCAATGCAATCTGAAGCGATTCCACAGATGTCTGGTTTATACAGTTGGCTTAATTAATCTCTTCTGCTATCAAACTGACATATACAATACAGTACAAATTGTTTTAGTGCAAGTTTTGTTTTTCTCCTGCTCCCAAAACAAGCCAGCAGTGTTCCAGATACAGATTGACGATGGACTTATTTATTTTTATTTAGAACTTTTTTGTTGTGGGAATCCAGTCAGACACACTGCAAGGTATCGAAGAAAAATCACTGAAGGAGAACAGAATTTTAAGGCTATTTTGTCAATGAAGCGAATGATAAATATGAACTGGTAAGTTACTTAGATTAAGGAAAACTTTAGCCTTAATTATTCCAGTGCCTTAATCAACATTATTTAGAAGGGGTACACTGTGTTATACATAAAAAAAAATTCCCTTATTTTTACTGCTTAGGGTTTCCTAGTGCAGAATGTAACTCAATCTTTCATATGGAGCGTCTGCCATCAGCTCATACATCTTTCAAGAGAGATAGCTGATGGTGATCTTACCTTATTCAATGCATTATTAATGTAATGAAATTGATCCTGATAATGGTGGGATTCAAAGATACATGACTTTCAGGAGCTGTGTCAACCACCTTGTTTTCCAAAAAAATCACCAAATATAGCTTTCATAAAAGTGAAAGAAGAGGAGCATGCTTCATTCCAAGTTACACATTTCAATAAAATACTCATCTCAGGAACATTCTAGTTGTCACATTTTTAAAAAAGATCAAAACACAGCTGCTAAATTGTTCCAGGGACAACCCAAATAGGTAATAACTACCTTTATCCCATAGAAGATACAGTGAGAATGGGACATCTGTACAAACTGAACTGAAATCCAGTATCGTCAGATCCTAGCCATGCTATCAGCTAGAGGGTCCAATTTTCCATCTATCAATTGGTTTATTGGGACATATTTTAAGATGCTAGACTCTGTGTACAATTATTGGTGTTCTTTAACTTGGGAGGTGAAAATCTGTAGGATAAAAGGAAGAAAACACTATAAGTGCTGGGAAGGCTGGAAATCCATGTAGCAATGTAAGTGAAGATGAGTATTTGGAACATGACGGTGAAAGTCAACTATTCGATGGTACAAACTAAATACAAATAATGGACTCATAGACGCCTTTCAATTGCCTTTTCAATTGACTTCAATGGCAAGAAAAGTTGACTAAAGCTTTCAAGGTCCAATACATCTGTTGCTATTGATGTTATACGCCTACTGGATTTGAATCTCATTGCCAGGGAGAAATTTTTGACTTCAGTGAATTTCTCTCCTTCTCGCTTTCTCTCTCTCTCTCCCTCTCTCTCTCTCTCTCTCTCTCTTTCTTTGTTTCATTCAGTTCACTTAGATTTCAGGAGATGAGTTAGCATATAATTTAATCACAGAGGTGTTATGGTAGAGGGAGGTCATCACGCCCTGCCTTATCCCCATACCCTTACTCATTGTTTTTCTTTAAATCATCATCCAATGCCTTTTTGACTGCCTCAATTGAATCTGCCTCTACCACACTTCCAGGCAGTATATTCCAGACCCGAAATACTCATTCTGTGAGGTGTTTCTGATTTCACTCCACCTTGCATTTTTTGCAAAATCAGTAAATCTATGCTTTCTCGTTCTTGATCCTTCTACATGTTGGAACAGTTTCTCCCTGTCTACTCTATCCAGACACCCCCCCCCTCCTCCCCACCCGCCCCCCCCTCCCCCGCCATTATTTTGAACACTTCTAGCAGATCTCCTCTTGGCCTTCTTCTCTCAGAGGAGAACAACACAACCTCTTCAAACTATTCTCATCCGATTTTTCTCACTGAAAATGCCCAGAACTATTCTTGTAAACTGCTTCTCCACTCTCTCCAACAAGTTCACTTGCTTCTGTAGTGTGGTGCCCAGAACTGTACGTAATACTCTAGCAGAGTTCTAACAAGTGTCTTATACTAGTTCAACATAACCCCATAACTCTTGTATTCTATGCCCCTATTATTAAAGCCCAGGATGCTTTAAACTGTTCTCTTCATATGTTCTGCCAACTTCAATGGTCTATTCATATGTACAGAGCTAAAAATGTGTTGCTGGAAAAGCACAGCAGGTCAGGCAGCATCCAATGAGCAGGAGAATCGACGTTTCGGGCATGAGCCCTTCTTCAGGAAGAAGGGCTCATACCCGAAATGTCGATTCTCCTGCGCCTTGGATGCTGCCTGACCTGCTACGTTTTCCAGCAACATATTTTCAGCTCTGATCTCCAGCATCTGCAGCCCTCACTTTCTCCTCCTATTCATATGTACAACCAAGTTCATGGACCCCTATAGAACTGTACTCCTTATTTTAGATTATCTTTTCATATTCTTCCTACCAAAACATAATACCTCACACTTGTCTGCTTGAATTTTATCTGTCGCCCATTCACCTGCCGAACAACTATGTTCCTGGTCAAAGCTATCCTTCATAACTTGAGCAAGATGATTAGCACCTTTTCAGGCATGATGGGTTTTACTAACTCACTTTGTTTCCAAAACCTATCATGGGAGATACATCAGCTGCTGTTCTTCTATGTTTGTAGACGTCAAAATCCACATGATGCAAGAATGTGAGATTGAAGGAAGATGCTGCCTGAGCTCTGAACTGGTATTTAACCATAAGGCCATAAAATTTGGAACTAGTGTCGACTGTTCAACACTTCAAGTCTGCTCTGCCATTCAATGGGATCACGTTCACTTTTCTACCCTTTTGCATAACCTAAGTGACAAAAGATAAGAGTTCACAATGTTGTGGTGATGTATTAGCAATAGATAGAGAATTAACTAACTAACAGGAAACAGAGAATCAGGATAAATTGATAACTTTCAGGTTGGCAAACTGTAATTAGGGGAATGCTGCAACCTCAACTATTTAAAATCTATATTAATGGTGTTAACGAGGGACAAAATTGTAACTAATTTTTCAAATGGATACAAAGATAAATAGGAAAACAAGGTATGTGGAGTATACAGAGACCTTGGAAGAGATAGGTTAAGTGAATAGACAAAAAGAAATGGCAAGTGAAGTATCATGTGAGAAAACCTAAGGTTGTCCACTTTGGCAGGAAGCATTGAAAAATAGAATGCTATTTAAATGGAGCTGGAGAATACTGCATTATAAAAGGATCTGGATCTCCTTTTACATAATTCACAAGATGCTAATCTATAGATACAGCAAGTAATTAGAATGGCAAATACAACCTGGAATTGAGTTCATGGCTTTGCTTTCCATGCTTAGGGATTGCTATGTACCCATATTATTATGGTAATAATAAACAAGACTGATCCCAGAGTGAAAACGGGCTTGATAGATTTTAAGTTTAATTTTTTTCAATTGGTCAACATAATGATTAATCATGGAACATATTCACACAAGGCTGTCAATGTTTTATTATAAGTTAGTTCAAGTTAATTACACAAAAAGAACAAAAAACACAGATATATACATATATATACATTTATATAAAATACATTTTAAAGGATCTTAATAAAATAACATTTCTATCTTTTTCTCAGAGAAATCCTTTCTAGATATCTGATAATAGTGAAGCGTTATTACTATTTTAAAGCAGTAATTTCTTACTTAAATGACTACTTCCAGTTTGATGGGCAAGTGATTTCTCTCCAGCTCCAATGGCCCACGTGATCAAATTAGGTGTGGTGTACTGACTCTAATCCTCCACTGGTTGAACAAAGTTTGAATTTAAAAGTGAAGTAGCCAATTACATCTTAGGCTGAATACGGTTCAATATCAGAATCAGGTCTGTCAGGTTCCTTAAGTTAACAATAAAAAAGTTATATT
This sequence comes from Hemiscyllium ocellatum, assembly GCF_020745735.1. Classification (NCBI taxonomy): domain Eukaryota; kingdom Metazoa; phylum Chordata; class Chondrichthyes; order Orectolobiformes; family Hemiscylliidae; genus Hemiscyllium; species Hemiscyllium ocellatum. The sequence goes on from NC_083413.1 coordinate 29,657,071, forward strand.
ACAAAAGAAATTACTCATGGAAAGATTAAAAAGTATTAAGAAAAGTTTTAAAATATGCAAATATGCCTGGCTCCTAGAAAAAAACACTCTAAAGAATGTTAGCTTAAATTTGGGGAAAAAAAAATCAATAATGGTCCAAATTCTGGTTTGCAGCCAAAGTTTCTTTCCACACAAGCTATTGGTACTGAGGTTTCATCCTGGATCTGTAACAGCTGGTTGAAGTCCCTTTCTCTGGAGACAGTGGCACAAATCCAAACCTCCTCATTAAGAATTCTTGATTTGCAGCAATGAGAACTTCCATTGTGTACAGAAGTCATAAACTTTTTAAAGTGGATTTCAGAGGGAGGGAGAAAGAGCTAAGGCTCTCTCTGACTATTTGTGTTCAAAAACAATTTATTTCACATACACAAACAGGGTCACATGATCTCACTCTGACCTCCCCCATTTGAGCAGCTTGTGTTCTTTGTAAGTGTAACATTTTTGTTGCTGTATCCAGTGTCCCCTGCTCTGAAAATGATTAAAACACAGACAATTCCAGCCAATGACATTGTACATTGTTATTTCAGATAATGTGTCTTCATAACATCTCAATGGAAAGCAAACATCACAAACAGCACAGAGTTCCATCAATACAATGTCAACACAGATAATGTCTGCAAATTCTGGAATAGGGCTTGAACCTCAAGTGAATGCAGCATAATAAAACCAAAAAAACTTGTCTAGTGTTACAGTAGTATTTTACATGGTCTCTGTTGTAGCAATATAAATTGAATTGAAGAAAGGAAAATCTGGGAAAAGACATCTGATCTGTCAGTTTCGGAAAGCTATTGGCGGAGGCGTTGAAGCAGAGTCCATTTGGATTCTCAGCTGCAGCTGTGGTAATAAACATCTGTTGAAATTTGCAGAGAAATCCTTTCAATGCAGCTTCTGAAGAAAACATATCAGCTTTTCCAAACTGCAATAATTTTCTGTTGTTTCATTATGGACCATGAATATATTTACCTTCATTAAAACTGCACTTACCAATGGCAATCAAAAAATCAGTTCGAGTTGGATGCCATCTTATTTCAATATCTGCTTTCTTAATCCTGTAAATAATTCAGCTGTAATGTTTATAATATTCCAAAACCAATCTTAAGAAGGCTCTATTATGCAGTCATATCACTAACCTTCCTCTGCATGAACAAACAGCAGGATTCACAGATTAGTGGAATGAGTCCATAAATAGAATGTGTGGAATTTTCCCAGTCGCTGAATGATGTGGTCAGTGGCAAGTCAATTCAGAAAATATGGTGAGAAAATTGAGATTCTGACATCAAGAGAAAGTTTGATGTCCTACTTCAGGTTTAAACAGCAAGGTGAGAATTTTGCTCGCAAACACAAAGATGCCCAGTCTAGCTAATGCACTAACATTTCATGAAGACCTAATTCTGCCTCATTGATATGCAAGTTGCTACTTATTCACACAATGGAGAGAAACCAGACAGTAACAATCTCTATCATGAAAGTCCAAGAGGGTGTCTGGTGACTCCAACTCACCGCTTGTGCGTCTGGGCCTCATGCTGGTCAGCCATCCGAATCACCCATGGCACACTCCATGGGCAGTGACTGTACAGATGCCCCCAGTTGTGGACTTTGATTTCTGATAGGTGGCAGCCTGAGTACATCATCACGGCACATCTCCAACATACATAGAAGACAGTCTCCACTATTCTGCCCCACTTTGGAGTCACCAACACCTTTCATCTTAATGCCACTACCAAGTCACACATCATGCACATACCCATCTGATATCATAACCATTGTGAGGCTCCTCTAGGATCCTGCTCTTGATCATAATCACTGTGAATGTGACATAGAAGATGAAACGGACAAACAAATAAGGTACATGCAGTGTCCAACTAAATGAGATACAATCAAGGCCAAAAGCCATTTGACCACATCATAGCCATTCTTGTGGAGCAGGTGTAATCACAGATAACCTTAAAATTGTTACCTGTGGGCCACAATTCAAAGACAATCTACAGTCTCAGAGGTTGCACAAGGGCCCAAAATCAATTTCCTCTCACCTTGAATTGTAAATATTTATCAAAATGCTCTTATACGTGATGCTGCCTTTTTTGCGTGATATGGGATTTGTTTTTTCTTTGCTCCTCCTGTTGACCAATAGGGTTTCCAACATGGTATTGTGGCAAAGAAGGGTAGCCTTTGTCACTTGATTCTTGTAGCTGTAGTTGCTATGACTGTCAATCAGAGAGGCGATAATCTAAAGTAGCAGTACTTTAACTCCCATTTGAAATGAAAGAGTCACCAGTATCACCTTGTTGCCTTTCTTCAGAAGCTGTTTCTTTTTGCTTCCTTTCCCCTATATGCATTATGAAGGGCAGTTCATGTCTGGCAGTAAATGACCTGGTGTGAAGTTAGATGTTAAAAATGATGCTGGTATTGGGAATACCAGTGATTGCAACAGTGGGAGGTACTTCCACAACTGGTGAATGCAATATAACGAGAGCAACATCATGGAAATGCAATGCACCCACAATAAAATAAGCAACAGAAAATGAGTGAGAAAACTTGCAAAACTTCCCTGAAATTCCCTGAAACTGACAGCTGGGAACAAAGGAACGGGAATTGTCATTCTACCCGATGATCTGGTTCAACTATTCCATACAATCATACCTGATCAAATGGCCTTTACCCACTCAATCCCCATTACCTTCTACATCATTGATAAGCAGAAATCCATCAATCTCTAACTTAAACATACTCAAAAACTAAACTTCAACACCCCTTGGGTAGAGAAGACCAAAGATTCACTATACTTGGATTAAAGCAAATTTTCATCATCTTGGTCCTAAGTGGCATCTTTTTTAAGTTGTTCCCCTTGGTTCGAGATAAAGAAACATCTTACCTACATCTATCCTGAGAACCGAGGCCCAAGTTACTCATAATCCAAGTGCGGTCTAAACAAGCTTTTATACAATCAAAGCAAGACTTCACTACACCTGTACTCAAATCCTCCTACTGTAAATTCCATTAGCCTTCCTAATATTATGCTGTATGAGCATGTTAGCATTGAGTGACTTACTTACAAGGAGACCTAGATCCATTTTTTCTGGCTTTCTGCCTATTAGCCAACCCTAACTCCACACCATTGCATTACCTCCCATCTCATTAATTTTGCCTAACAACCTCTGGTGTGGGACCTTATTAAAACACTTCTAAACATCAAAGTAAACTACATCCATCAACTCCACTTCGTCAATTTTCTAAGTAACATCCTTAAAAACCTCAAGGGTCATCAAATACAATTTCTAATTTGCACATCCATGCTGACTGTTTCCAGTTAGATTATTGCAATCCACGATTTATCACACCTTTTATAACAGATTCTAACAATTTCCAGTCTACTGACATAATGCTAACAGGTCTGTGGTTCACTGCTTTCTTTCTCACTCCCTTCTTAAATAGTACGGTGACATTCGCCAACTTCCAATCTGCAGACATCTTTTCAGAATCTACAACATATGTTTAGCTAAATTTTGTTAAAATTCATTTCTATTTTTTTAAGAATTGTACATAATCTCACAATAACATAAAGAATTTCATAAAACATACATGGAACATAGAACATTTTTAGAACATTTTTAGAACATAGAACATTACAGCGCAGTACAAGCCCTCCGGCCCTCGATGTTGCACCGACCTGTCATACCAATCTTAAGCCCATCTAACCTACACTATTCCATGTACGTCCATACGCTTGTCCAATGACGACTTAAATGTCCTTAAAGTTGGCAAATCTACTACCATCGCAGGCAAAGCACTCCACACCCTTACTACTCTCACTATTCTTACAACGAGTACTTAGAACGAATCTTTAAACAATAAGATTGATTTTTTTCATCAAACCCACGTACAAAACCAAAACTCCAGTTATCTCTCATAAGTTTAAAAATAAAGATTGTGTTCTGCAAAACTTCATGATAGAGTTGGTAAGATAAAGCATTCAAAAAGGTCACAGGTTTCAGGTCGCTGAGGGAGCTGGTGATAAGATCATCATGCTTCACTGTTCTCTTATCCTGTTTACTTTTTCTTAGCAATGGAGAATAACAGAACCAGTCTGATAAGCAGATTGTCATTAACTTCAAGGTTTCAAATATGTTTTACTGATAGAATAATCAATCAGTGAAAGGAAGTTTTGGCTGTAAACTAACCAGGGAGACTTGTTTAGAGGAAAATAGTTGGCAGTGATCACAATTAAGTCATTTCATTGTAAGAGTTAGATTATATCTTCAACATAGATTTATTGCTAGTCAGAGTCCAAGATTAGATTATTTTAATGATAGCTGTTTTCCTATAATTATGCATTTATAACATGCAAGTTATTTACATTGAACAAGCTAAATTAAATTGATCTGTTAGACCACTATCTGTGAAAGGTGACTTACAGTAGCAAGTGTGAAATGGTTACGTTTCCCCTCAGTTGAGGTACATTCTCAACTTCATTAATTAATTAAATTTCTGTCATCATGATTGCTAAGATTAGTGATACTGAATATTGAATGGAATGAAAATATGTTTTATACAAAACAGAGCATTAACATTGCACAGTTTTCAACAGAATCAATGATCAACCCCCAAATGCCAAGATTCAGCAATGAGTCCTCTGGTATAGAAGCAATAATGTTCATCGCTTCTACAAAAAATGTCAAGTTGCAGAGAGTCATTTCCATACAGAAAGATCAAATTTCCACTCCATCAGTTTTCATTATCACATGGTATTTCTCTAACCTGCAGAGAAAATTAAACTGAAATGTAAGATTCATGATCATAAAGGGACATGGTTGTTGACAATCGTTGTTATCTTCCAAAATACTTTCACCAGAACCCAGAATGGAGGTGCCTATGGTAACATGATTGTAGGTGCAATTATGTCATTGCATATCTCTACCTCTACAAAGCTTTTAGCTTTGTCACCACTGGCAGTGAAAATGGTGTAAAAGAATTTCTTTATAATCACGGGTGGCATAATGGCTCAGTGGTTAGCACTGCTGCCTCACAGTGCTAGGGCCTGAGTTTGATCCCAATCTTGGGTGGCTGTGTGGAGTTTGCACATTTTCCCCTTGTCTGCATGGTCTTCATAAGGCTGCTCTGGTTTCCTCCCACAATCTAAAAATGTGCAGCTTAGGTGAATTGGCCATGGTAAATTGCCCATAGTGTGTGTGGATGTGCAAGTTAGATGCATTAGTCAGGGGTAAATATAGAGTAGTAGGGTAGGGGAATGGATTTGGGAGGATTACTCTTTGGAAAGTTGCCGTGGACTTGTTGGGCCAAATGGCCTGTTTCCACACTGTAGAGATTCAATGAATCAGTCTGTTCTCAAGGTATTATAAACAAAGGTTGCAAAAGAGGGAAGGGTAGTGAAGAAAGTGAAAACCAGCCAAGATTCCTGACTGCTATCCAGTAATCTGTTAAGTGTGCACATATTCAATTGTATAAGAATAGGACTACGAAGCCACAATAAATTCTTTTATTGATCAGAATGGCAATGGTCTGTGAAAGACCACAGTAGATAGAATGCTTCTTTCTTTTGATGTTCTGTTTCATGAAAGAAATGAACAAGTATTTCACACCAATACTTCAAACAATAAAGAATGTGACAACTTCATTAGACATAATGTTCAGCACTTACGTGTCAGTAGTTAAAACAAAAACTTTTCTCATTGTTAATTTGTCATCCAATCAAGTATCAGTTCTACCCATTCACAATGGGTGTTAACAGAAAACTATATGTAACATTAAATTGAAACAGAGGAAGGTTGGTTTTAGGAAGACACGATTGCTTGGGGGAGATTTTTGTCAGGAAATGGTTATGTTTTCATAATCAGTGCATGTGAAAAATGGTTTAATTGATAGAAATGAAACATAACACTGGCTGTAAATCACCAGAAACAACCGTTATATTAAATTCAGCTTTTCCCCCTGAAAGGAATTGTCTCAGAGGCACTTTTGTGAGAGATATAACATTGCTAGGGGACTGAAAAGTGTAAGTCTAGAATATTAATTTAAATGTGACAGGAGTCAAGAGGACACTGTTTCAACAGAAAAAACTTTGTACTAATTGAAAATTAGGAAGTTCTTCACATTAACAGCAACCATCATAAACAGTAATAAGTTAACACTAAAAAGCTAACCTGATGCTGACCATAGAGCCATTGTCAAATGGCATAAAAACCCATTTGATTTACATGACCTTTAGGAATGGAAATCTGCCGACATTTGCTTGTCTGGCCTCCATACCACTCCAGGCCCACAGCAATGTGGTAAGCTGTTAATTTCCCTCTGGTATGGTTCTAGCAAGCCACTCAGATCAAGGACACTTAGGGATGGACCATAATGGCTAGCTCAGTCAGCAATACATGCCTTTCATGAATAAATATTTTAATAATTTTGCAATTAGAGCATAAGGTACAAAAAAAATCCTGGAATCAATTTGGTTTCATAATGAAATCATAATGAGTTTTCTTCAATACAAATTTTCATTCCAACTCAGGAAACAGCAAAACAGCTAGATTCACAGAGCAAAAATTTTTTTTTATATATATTTAAAACTAACAGAAATATTCACAATTGATGAATAGGAAAGACCAGTAGTGAATCACAACTGTCTGACAATATGATGATTGCAACATCAAGAAAGCATAGAAATAAGAACAGAAATAAGACAGAAGTCTGCTCTGCCATTCCACATGATCAAACATCTCCACTATCGTATCTCTATATCCTTTCATCATTTGGTGCCCAAAGATTTCTGACTCTCGCTCTCAATTACAATCACTCGCTGAGTATCTACAAACCTCTGGGGCAGAGAACCGCAAAGATTTGAAGGATGATAACTAAAGAAATTTCTTCTGACTTGAGTAAATAAATGTCCCTTTATTCCTAGTTCTAGACTCTTTGATCAGGGAGCACAGCCTCAAGATAATGCCATTACTTCGCTATCTCTAGGAATTGTGTACATTTCCACATGATTCCTTCTCATTCTTCAAAATTCCAGAGTATCTTTTCAAGGGCAGTTTGGGAAGGGAAATAATTGCTGGCTCAGGCAATGATACCACATCCCAAAGAAAAAAAAATTTCTAAGTTTGCATTGTTTTTGGTAGACAATCCACAATTCTTGAGCCTGGATAGTAGAAGTTCTTCAAACTGCAAATCATTCCAGCAGCTCACCTATGAAGCTTTTCAGAAGTCACCATGCCGCCGATCTTGGGGAAGGAACCAAAACTAAGTCCAGTATCTTAATAAAACAAAGAATTGTGGATGGCTAGAAATCTGAAACAAAAACAAAGTGTTGGAGAAACACAGCATGTCTGGCAGCATCTGTGGAGAGAAGAAGAGAGTTGATATTCCAAGTCCAGTGACCCTTAGTTTTTGTTATCTTAATTGTAATCTGACCAGAATTAGTATGGCATCAAATAGTGTTTTTCGATACATTTTGAATATTTGGATGAGCATTGCAATTTATCCATACTTTGTTGACATTGGGCAAGAACTTTAAATGATATTTGACTTCTCAACTGCAACCAGTGTTGTTGTCTGTAAATCATACTGTGCAGGGCCTTCCAACATACCGGATATTTGTACCATTTGATAGCTTATTCAAGACATTCCCAATGAGACTGTGAACTTCATTAATACAAACTGTAAAGGATAATGTGTCACAGAAAAGGATAATGTGTTGCAGATTATTCATAGGGGAAATGACTGATGGCATGTCTTCAAGTTGAAAGTGCAAATATTAACCTCACTAATGAACAGGGCTTTCTTTTAAAGTATTCCCATCATAGATAAAATATTTAAAATCTAAAGTAATGCAAGATTTAAGGTGACATGCTAAAGAGATCAACTGGTGCCAGAAATGGACCATCATAATTGTCATTGCACCATTGTCTTGGTAATGATAAGAGGAAACAAGCTCTGCAGGTTCTGGAAGCAGTTGCTTCATTGTTTTCTCTTCCCTAAGTACGTAAGTAATTTGGGAAAGTGCCCAGCAGTACATGGAACCATTGTATCTGTATCTTTACGCATGTGTCAATTGTGCAGTGTCAGGGGAATTCCTGGCTCAGTGAACCCAACTTCTATGAATGTATGCTGAAACATCAGACTTTCGGTATACGACTGGGGAAGGGCAAGAGTCAGAGATCCGCTTCCACTCTATTTACATCCTTCTGTAAAGAAGGAAAACAAAACTGCACGTAGTATTCAAGATAACGTTTCATCAATTCTTGTATAACTGAAGCATATCTGCCTTCCTTTTATGTTTAATTCCTGTCTAATATAGAATAGCATCCTACTGGTCTTCTTGACTATATGCTGTACCTGTGTATTAACTTCCAGTGACTCATACATCCATAACATCTCAATTGTTGTTACCTGTGTTCACAGTGTATTATAAGGAAAAATGAAAGCATCAAACAATTCAAAAGGAGCAGCTATGAAGATGACATAGTTTTGGCAGCAGTACCTAGTGTGATATTCTATAGCGATGTAGTTAACTGGTGGGACTCAGTGGATGAATGGTGAATAGTTCTAGTCATTATCCCATCTATTTGCCGTCTTGCAATCCTTCCATCAGGATTTACCCACAATGTAGTTCCCTGACCAGGTCCTGCATACTGTCGGGTCATATTAATGGGCCTGGAGTGTAAATCAGTAGGGCTGTCAGTGGTCATGGAGTACAGCATGCTGTTTTGGACTGATGGTCGCAACATACATAGCACCAAGCATTTGTGCAGAATTATTTCTCCACCACACCTTAACAGTAATTATTGATGTTATCATGAAAATCATTAGTGAATATATGTACACAAAAGTGAGTAAGAACATTGTAATCTGAATGGTACACAAGCCTTTTTGCTTCTCAGTTACATTGATAGAATACGATACAAAGGAGGTTATGGAGCTGGGAGTAAGGAAGGAGTAGTCCAGCTTTCCTACAATTCACTGATCAAGCTCTTCAATAATTAGTGGAACAGGTTCAGAAAAGGGCATCCTGTACTCTTCTGATAAGCATTACCCACCTATAGCAATAAAAAAAAGCTCAGATTAAAATTATGGTGACAGTGAAGTAATAGGAGAGCATGATGTTTCATAGATTAGAACTGGAAAAGGTCAATAAGCTGCTGTGTTCCTCCAAGGTAGTCTCATTACAGAGATCCAAGAGAAAAATTACATTTGCAAGCTGCTGCTAAGGTGAGAGACCCAGCTCATTTAAAACAAAGGTTAGGTGATTTTATCTTCTCTCTCAGAGAGCTGCGAATCTTTGAAACTCTCTTTGAAAAAGGTTTGTAAGTAGAATTCTTAAATATTTTTAAGGCAGAGGTTAATCGATTCCTGTTCACAAGGGATTGAAGAATTATTTGGGTGGGCTTTAGGTTACAATCAGATCAGGTATGATCTTAATGAATGGTGAGCAGGTTCAAGGGCTGAAGAGCCTTCTCCTGCTCCTGATTCATGTTTCCATTTGTTGTGGATTTATAACTGCCCTTGTCTAGCCCTGGAAAGACATTTTTGGAATAAATTTGAATACTTCTCCACTGAAATGAAATTTGAGGGTCAGCCCTCTTTAAAACATAAGCAGCACAGAAGGCTTTGCTCTTTCTATGTGGGTCTGAAAGGGGCCCTGCAGGTGTCTGCAATGGTGTCTCAACTTTTAACAATTTATATTAATAACTTAAATGAGAAGACAGGAAACAGGGTGACTTAATCTGCAGGTTACGCACAGATAGTTAGAAAGGTATGTTGTGAAGAGGAGATAATGAGTTTGCAGACTAAAACAAATATGTGAATGAGTAAAGATCTGGAAGACAGTATAATGTGGGAAAATGTAAAGTAGTTCACTTTGGTAGGAAAGTTAAAAAAAAGCAGAGTACTACTTAAACAGTGAATGACTACAGAATTCAGAGGTGTGGAGGGATGGTGACAGTAAAATGACAGTACGTCATGTAATTAAGAAGACTAATGAAATACCATCCATTATTGCAAGAGAAATTGAACATAAAGTCAGGGTGTTATGTTTCAGTTATATATAGCACTGGTGAGAGCACATCCTAAATTCTATATGCAGTTCTGACCTCCTTATTTAAAGAAAAAATTAAATGCCTTGGAGATGGTTCACAGGAGATTTACATCTAAACTGGTATCTGGGATGAGTAGGTTGTCAAATGAGGGTAGGTTGGGCAGGTGAGGCAGGGCGCCACTGGAGTTTAGAAAAGTATGGAGTGATTTGGTTGAAGTATTTTAAGATTCTATATGGTCTTGTCAAGGCAAATGTAGAAAGGATGTTTACTCTCATGGGTTAGCCCAAAACTAGGGGACAACATAAATAGGTATTTGTTAGGCAAGGGCATCAAATGTTATCCAGGCTAGATATGGGTGTGAATTGGTTACAGTGGCAAGATCAGCCATGATCTTGTAGAATGGAAGAACAGGTTTGCAGGTTCGAATAAACTACTTCCGTTCTTAATTCATATGCTATTATGTGGGTAAATACCAAAAGGTGTGCTGAAGATCTCTCCTTTGTCAAAAGCAATGTAACACCCTATTTATTTCAGTCCTTTCTTCCCCATTGTCTTCCATCCCCTCCACACCACCCCCCCCCCCCCCCCTTGCGTCACCCAGGCATTTCCAGCATGCAGCCCCAGCTTCTCACCACTTCCTCCAACACTCAGTCTGCATAGTATCTGTTTCAAACCCAAAACTGGAACAACACACACTGTCAGTACCCCACACATTTCAGTGTAACAATTCAAATATAATTGTTTGATCCCTGAGGTTAGATAACAAATAATACTAAATCATGCTTTTAAAAGAATTTATATCAAAACAAGAGGTGCAGGTTAGAACATCTGAGAGGAACAGCTTCCATTCCCTATGGCACCCCGACTTGAGTAGGTGTATACATAAGGGTAGGGTGCTAATACACTTCAGATTGGATCAGATTCCCTTCAGTGAGGAAACAGGCCCTTTGGCCCAACAAGTCCACACAGACCCTCCAAAGTGTAACCCACCCAGACCCAATTCCCCTCTGACTAATGCACCTAACATCATGGGCAATTTAGCATGGCCAATTCACCTGACCTGCACACCTTTGTGACTGTGGGAGGAAACCGGAGCACATGGAGGAAACCCACGCAAACACTGGGAGATTGTGCAAACTCCACACAGACAGTCGCCCAAGGCTGGAACTGAACCTGGGACACTGGTGCTGTGAGGCAGAAGTGTCAACCACTGAGCCACCGTGCCACACTGAGAGCATTAATGGGTTCACTCTGATTATACATTGTATAATCTGTCACGTTTGAGCAACGTTTGGGTATATTTACATATATTCATGAATGAATTAATGCCTGCTTGTACACTACAGACTTCAGCAGAAATGTTAAGCTTATGGAGGGCATTCCCACCAGAGTTATTGAATGATATTGTATTGAAGTCTTCAGGAGCAAGGATTTTACTGGTTCCAAGAGTTTGGAGATGTCTTCACTTCCTGATGTCTCATGTAAGAATGCAAAGGCATGCTGAGATGCTCCTGGCATCTTTAATTGTCATTCCAAGTTTGACTTTAAAAGAGACTCGGTGATCAGACTCCATAAATAGATGCTGGGCACCAGGTGCATCTCAAATATACATGGTGGATTCACACAGCAGTGTTCTATATTGGACTAGGCATGTGCATTGCAGTTGGAGAGGCCACAGAAACCCCAGGAATATTACTCACCTGCTGTCCTACTGTTTTGGCACCATTTGCATTCCAAAGCTGTTGTTGTAAAACTGTTTTAAACTCATCCTGTGCAATATGCCTTATCTGCTTGCATGTTAGTAGTTACAATCATAATGGTATTTAAAAGGTGTAAAGTCTTATTGTCACTCCCAGCATTGTAGGAATGATTTGAATATGGACCAAAAGATGCTTTTGGTGCTTCCTTCATAGGCACTTGCACTTATAAGAAGGGGTCAAGTGAAAAATCTCTGACCATGTGTGTTGCAATATTTTTACTCCTACGGATATGGATGATGGCAAGTTGGAGATCACAACGGGGATCTATTTTGCAGAAAGATGTATCCGGTGGTGAGCCCGTCCTGCACAGAGTCAGCCTTGGCTACATGACAATCCCTCCATGCTATTGGCAATTCTCATCATTTCCTGCTTTAGAATTATCAGAATGGACAGGGGCGTCCTCCTCTTCATCCTTCTCAGAGATTACAGTTGTGCCCAGGGTGTCATCATTACCAATTTGTAGACTCCTCTGCTGAGCAATGTTGTATAGCCTGCAGTGTATCACTATTGTTTTTCATGTCCTTGATGGTTATACTGCTGGGACACCTGAAGGAAGCATTTAAAAAGGCGATGGCATTCTCAGTTGTGCTCTTTGTGATGATGTGGCTGCTGTTAGGTTAGTGTTAGGCATTGCCTCAGTTGAGGAATTCCACACAGGGTCATCATCTGAGTTATTAAGGAGTTGCCTTTGTCAGCCAACCATGATTCTGCAAAAGTGACTGACATAGCCACACAAGTAAGCAACACCAAAGCATGAAGCAATAATGGGATTTACTTTGCACATATAGAAGGAAGGCCTTGTTATGCTCACAAGCCAAAATGTCATTGAATGAATGGGAAGATGTTGACTTAACCAAGGTGCCCATGTGCTGACTTGAAGCCATTGTAGCAACTTGATTTGAATATACAAGATGCTCCATTTGGGGGATAATTGTTGTCTGGACTGGAGCTGTGGCTGTCAGCATCTGAGACACCAAATCACCTGGTACACGAAAATACTCTGTACATCAACAAACAGGGCAACAGGTATTGCCTTAATGCAGTTCTGTGTTTATGACTGGGATATTTCAGACAGGTCTGCTGCTGAGACCCACAAAAGATCGAGCATTAAAAATGGAGTATAATGGTTACGTTCACAGCCACTACAAGTCAGTGTATGGGGTTCAAGAGAGCGTGGTTCAAATTGTTGCTGCAACATGCACCATATGCCAAAGCTTAAACCCCATCATCTTCAGCACCAGTTCTCCATCATATTAACTTAAAATGTCTGAGGCCATAACTCCTTTTACACAGAGTAGAATCTGATTGGCCTCCCTTTCATTCACCTCCTTGCTAGGGTGCATGGTGCTGCCTCTTCTTCCAGATCTCATGCCTTCCCTCAGACCTCTGGCTGCACAAACTAACAGGCTCATATGGTGCCTACTGGTATCACAGAGTACCATTGCCATCTTGTCTCTTCCTTTACAAGAAACACAAAGTTCTTCTGGATATCTGGGTCCAGAAGTCAGTAAGGACTGGTCGTATTTCAGGTTTCCTGGAGACAAGTGCCCATTGAAATCATAATGGTCCTGGGAGTTGTCCTGTGAGTCCAACATCTCTATTGTCCTACTCCTTGGGGTTAAAGTAAAACACTTTGAAATGGGTTTCTGCTGATTGTGGGGCATTTAAGACAAAACAAATTCCACAGGCATAATTGCATATCTGTGAAGTGTACCATGGCTATCCAAAGAAATCTTCAAAGTTTAGACCTCTCCTCCCGGATTTTTTCCGCATACACTGTATTTTACGGAGCTCATCAGAAAAATTCAACATTAAAGGAAGCACCTGCTGATTTCAATGGGCAGCTGTCTCCAGGAAACCTGAAATATGACCAGTCCCCATTCTGGACAATGTGAAAATAGGAGGTGCTATGTTTGGGGGCAAGAATTATGATTTCTGGTCTCATCTGCCATTTTTCAATTGACAAAGAGGCTGTCCATTGTTGCAAGAATCCAGGCCAAGATGTTTTACTTTGATAATGGAAGAAATACAAGGACAATTAAAATAATAGATATCCATCTATTCAATAATTTGGTAATCGAAGTACACACTGCGCGACTATGTGAACAACAATAGGCCACTCAGTCTTTTAACCCTGCTTCACTATTCTGTTATATACTGGCTAATCAGAACTATAACTGTGTATATCTGTCTTGGTAACAATTCTATTCATACCCTTATTTCGCAAAAATCTACTAATCTCAGTTTTGATATTTTTAATTAACCTCACTTTAATAGTATCTTGAAGGAGGTGGTTCCACATTTCCACCACCTTTTCTGTAACAATGGCTATCCTGCCATTATTCTTGAATGGCTTATCACTGGTTTTAAAATTGTTATACACATTCCTCCGTCAGCAGAAATAGTTTCTTTCATTCTTTATCCTACCAAAACCTTTTAATTGTGTTAACCAGTGTGATTGAAGTTGTTGATATGTGGTCTCATTTTTAGTTCTATGTATATTCATTTCAAGCTAGATTTAATTGTAATCATATATCTAAATCTCCATTATTATTTAATTAGGTTATGCATCAAATTGATCATATCCTTACTTTGTAAACCGCTCTTTCATTTAATGATTTTTACAAGTTCATTAAACCAGTACTTTTATTATTTAGCCTCAGGAGACTTAATGATGCAATCTGTTAAACATTCAAAATACTGTTAAAAACAAAACAAAACAAGAAGCTGGAATATTATGACATTGGCAATAAGTGTGTGCTCTTAACAGCTGCCTGTGGGCAGCATGGAGACATTCCTGGAGCAGGTTGGTTGCTTGCAGTGAAGTAACAGAAGGTGATTCCTTTCCTGGGATATCAGTCACATGGTTGCTTTTACTACTGATTTCCTCAGAAGATGTTTTCTGCTCTATCAATTGTTTTCAGTGGAGAATCTTGCTAGTCAGTTGGATTAGATCCAGGTGACAGGCTCACTTCAGGTAGTTCTTGTTAGGCTGAAGTGTTGAGGAATGTGAAATAAAAGTGAGCAAATTGAAATTGAGGTACAATTCAAAAATGACTTAATTAAGTGCTCGGATAGCACAAGAGTCTTCCTAATTTTTTGCTTTTTAATTCAGTTTCATAGCTTACTCATGTAGAATTTGAAGACAGAGCTTTGGGTTGCTAGTCCAGCATCAGAATGAGATCATAAAATTATAAAAAGTAGGAGCAGAAGTCAGTAATATATCCCATCTTTCCTGATGAAGGGCTCTTGCCCGAAACGTCAATTCTCCTGCTTCTCAGATGCTGCCTGACCTTCTGTGCTTTTCCAGCACCACACCCTCAACTCTGATCTCCAGGCATCTACACCTCACCTTCTCCTATATATCTCATCTAGTCTGCGGCACCATATAATGAGATCAGATCACAATCTGATTGTGGCCTTTGCCCCACTTTACTGTTTGTTCTCCATTTACCTTGGATTTCTGTGGAGAACAAGAATCTACCAAACTCAATCATTTTTAATATATTAAATGATCTAGCCTCCACTGATTTGTACGGGTGTGAATTCCACATACTATCAAAGCTCAGAGAAGACATTGCTCCTCATCTCCATTTTAAATGAAAGACTCTGTTATTTTAAACTTTGCTTCAAGTTCTAGATTGCCAACACTAAGTAAGAGAGAGAATAAAAATAAATTTAGCGATTATCTCTGGATTTGACTAATCCAACACACATATAGCAAGTCTTCCACACTCTATACACTATTAACCTGAGTTTATAGAGACATAGAGTCAAGCAGCATGGAAACAGAGTGATTCAGTCCAAGTCGTCCATGCCAACCAGGTTTCCCAAACTAAACTAGTTCTGTTTGCCTGCATTTGGCCCATAGTCCTTTAACCCTTTCCTAATCATGTACCTATCCAAAATAAACTTTAAATATTGTAGGTGTACCTGCGTTCACCACACTCTCTGACAGTTTATTCCACATATGTACCGCCCTCTGTGTGAAAGAGTTACAGCTCAGGTCTCTTACATTTTTCCCCTCCCATCTTATACTAAGGCCCTCTACTTTTGAACTCCTATATCCTAGAAAAATGACCTTTGCTATGCACTTTACCTCTGCCCTTATAATTTTATAAGTTGCTATAAGACCATCCCTCAACCTCCTACGCTCCAGGGAAAAAAAGTTTCCTCGCCTATCCAGCCTCTCCTTATAACTTAGAACCTCCAGGCCGAGCAACATCCCGGTAAGTCTTTTCTGCACTCTTTCCTAATTAATAATATATTTCTGGAAGCAGGGTAATCACAACTAGCCACAGTACTCCAAAAATGGCTTCATCAATGTCCCGTACAGCTGCAACATGATGTCCCATCTCCTATACTTAATGGTCTGACCAATGAAGACAGGTGTGTCAAATGCCTGCTTCGTCATCCTGTCTAGCTGTGACACCACTTGCAAGGAACTATGAATCTACAGCTCTCGGTCTCTCTGTTCGACAATACTCCGCATGCCCTTATCATTAAGTATGTAACACCTTACCTGGTTGTCATCCAAAACACTACTGCCCCAGTCCAGGCTCATACCAAATCCTGATCATCCATTATCCCTGTGCTTAGATACATTTATTGGCTCCTTGTTAAGCAATGTCTTGATCTTAAATTTCTTAGCACTGTTTTCAAATGTTTCCACGCCCCCACCCCTCCCACCCCAGCCTTATTTCTGCTTATCCTTTCCTCCTTTAACCTCATAAATCCCTGCAATTTCTGTGCTCTGTGAAATCTAGTCTCTTGTGCATGCCTTATGTTAATTGCTCCACTGTTGGTGGCCATCCCTTCAGTTATTTAATGTTTAATTGGTGTTCCTCTATTCCTCACTACCTTTAAGATCACAATATATAGCAGTATAATTAGGCCATTCTGCCCATCAACCCACCATTCGATCAGAGCTGATATATTTCTCAACCCCAATCTCCCTGTAACTCTTGATCACCTTACCAATCAAGAATGTATTATTGCTTTCTTAAATACACTCAATGACTCGGTCTCCACAGCTTCAACACCCTCTGGTTGAAATAATTCTTCCTCATCTCTGAGGCTGTGTCCTTGCACCCCAGTCTCTCCTATTTGCAGAAACATCTTCTCCAAAGCCACTCTATCCAGACCTCTCAGTGTTCTGAGAGTTTGAATAGACCCCCGCTCATCCTTCTAAACCCCATTGTGTATGTCTCTTTCCCCCTTGAAGACTCTCCTGAAAACTTTATTCTATCAAGACACTTTTGCTCATCTGATCTAATCACTTCTTACCTTGCTCCATTGATATATATGAGTCTGAAAGAGTTCAAATTGGTTGATAAATCAGTAGAATAACTGTAGAAGCACCACCCATTGGGATAGTGTCATGACGATTGGTGGAAAGCATAGTTAAGTATCTTCAAGCAATGAGACCCAATCATTGGTTCTCCTAACAGTCTTGCTAATAATTTGGACTAAATTTGTTGTGTCATGACAACAGTTTAGAACCCTAAAGAACCAAAGACATTTTTAAAGTAGTACTTCTAAAATGTGTTTTGTTAAAAGAGGTCTGAAAATTGTTGAAAATAGCTGAATATGTAAGGATAGATAAATGCATAAAACATCACACCTAAAGATGTGAAGAGAACTTCAAACAAGGAAGAGACAAGTCAAAAAAAACTGATGAAACCCTGCTCAAAAGCAAGCCACCCCCTCCAGCCTCTGTCTCAAATTGAAAATATGTATTTGCTTTATCGGCTTTGAAGAGTAGATAAGGACAGGGGTTAGAATGCCAGTTTTAACAGCTTAGGACCGAGATTCAAGAGTGTGCCACCAATGGGACTCAGATTTTTGTGCATTCTATGGATAAGGGTAATAATAAATAACAGTCTTTATTGAAATGTTGATGTGCGGTGAAGGTCACAGTTAAACTATTTCATCGAGGGCCAAAGGGCCTGGACTGCGCTATAATGTCCCATGTTCCAGCAGTCTGTACATTGCAGGTAAAATAATCTTTACTGAGTGCTGGAAGCCAGCTGGTTAGCCAGGTAAAAGAAAACAGGATAACAAAAGGACTCTATCTCCCTATGTTTTTTAATTCAGACTCTGTGTTTCTATTGTGGTAACAACAGTTGCATTCAATTATCTGCTCCTCATGACTAATTTAGAGACTATATCTTTTACTTACCATTTTAGACTCACCTCTTACTAATAACCAGTGTGTAGGCTTGTAGCGTAACTAATTTCTTTCACGGTTAGTAGTTAACAAACTCACATTTTTTGTCAACTGAAAAAAGCCTGTTTTAAACATAGGTTCATTTGAATCTACGAGCAAGGTATCTGCAATTGAAAAGATCTGCTTTTAAATCAAGTTTGTTGAGACAAACTAGGGGTGAATATAAATCAAAAACAGGGAACAAGTTCCTCTACCCATTCGCAGAAGCTTAACAATTTGTGGTATCATAACAAATTGGGGAACCTCACCTGGGATCTGGGTGTTGCAAAAGTTTGTAACATTCAATAATAGTGGAGATGAAATAAACCATACCTTAACCAGAAGATTCTTCTAGTTAGATCAGAGGGTGGCTATCTCATTACTCTCGATGCAGTGGGTCCTAGAGAAATGCATACTTTATTCAAAGATGCTGGTGGTAGCACATTTAATATGGTGTGGTACTTTGTGTTGCATAATGTCCTGAGAAACATTTTGGGATGGTTTATTATGATAAAGTGTTAGGTAAGCAGCTATTGTGCTATGACATATTTGGGAAAGTACACTGACACCCAAGCCCCAATAATTTTCCACAGAAGTCTATGATTTAATCAAAGTACTCAAAGTCCTCAGTTTACCTGTCCGATGAAATCATATTAACAGAAAATACTGACCAGTTATTATGAACAACTATTCATTAAAATGAGTCAATTCTGACCATAAGTGAACAGCTACAGATGGTATATAAACATCTAATGCTACTAGTTGAAACTCTAACCCCATTTTAAAACTAATACACATACATATAATCAGACACTGAAAAAGAAATAAAAACATTGGTGTTATGGATGGAGGAAAAGAATTGGGAAACCACAGTTCAATAACAACAGTCCACACTGTTGTTCAAGGAGATGCCCCTTTTGCTCCCCAAGACCTTCTATTCTTCAGTCTCCTTTCTCCATACTCTTTCATTTCTTCACAGGAGGTTGTGGACCTTGGTGCACTACTTATAAAGTCTCTTACTTATCGTTTAAAGACAGCAGCTTACAGCAACAGGTAGAAGAAAATAAGTTCTCTTCAGGCTTCAGTAGTTTACAGTAGAGACAGACAGCACCTCTTTCTTCTTTTGTACTTGTACTGCATTTCCTAAGCATCATATTCGGAAACAGGTAAAACTTGAATTCAGGTCTTCTGCCCCAAAAGTAAAGACAATACTACTGTGGCACAAGAGCCTTTTTTCTGCCTCTGCATCCTTTACACATAAATATTGTTAAGATGCTCAGGGACCAATCAGAGAATTTTTGTCAGGTTGATGAACTGTGGCCGCAGTAACTTGTCACAACTCTACAAAACAGTCAACAAATTGCCAGTGAGAACTGCTACCCTTGCTTTTCCACCACTTTGTTTTGTCAGTGAATGTGGTACAATGTGTTCATATGAGGTGGTTGGCTGGTTTGAATAACTGGACATATGTAAAGCTATGAACTGTGGGTCTGGAGTTTTGGAATAGTATTAAATGTGTGACAGCAAAGTGAAGCATACAGATTGGTAGAAATTGCAATAGCTGGCAGATGAATGAAGGGTGGGTATGGTATGGATGATGTATATACTAACGCTCACTTGTTGATTCTCATTCTCAGCTGCATGCTCATAACTCAGCTACAAGCAGATTTTACTCAAACCCCCATAGCCAGCATGCAGGAAGTGGGTTAAATCATGCTTTACGACACCAGCAATCGTTTTTATGCCTTATCAAATTCCACAGCCTTGATTATATCAGCATATTGATCTCTGATGGCCGCTGCTGCAAGATTATTGTAAAAGCAAATCAAAAGCAAAACACAAAACAAAAATATTAGTTTGCTGTAAGGCCTTGCATAAACTTCATTTGGAAATATATTCAATTTGGTCTCCACGCATGGTAGGTGATATAGTGATATTGAAATAAGTTCAGTGGCAGGCTACTGTAGACTGATACCACTTCAAACTTAAAGAGACAGGATCTCCTATTCTAGTGAAGTATAGACTTTGAGAAGATTTGTGTGACCTTTTTAAAGTAGTGAACAAATTGGATTCCATCAATGCCCTAGTTTGTATAAGGAGATTGTATTGGTTAAATGGGCTAAAGCAATGAGCTGAAGTCTTTCGGTTAATAACTATTGTCTGACTCATACTTCCTTGCCAGGTTGAAAAAAAAAGAGAAATTAGGTACAATTAATGCATAGTTCATGCCAAACCACAAGAATTCTGTTTTCCACTTTTCAGCATATTCTTCTTTTTGTTATTCAGATCAGGCCAAGTTACACAAATTAAAAATATATAGCAAGTCAACTGTTAAACAATATTGTGGAACACGAGACGAAAGTGGGTACTGCAGATGCTGGAGATTAGAGTCAAGATTAGAATAGTGCTAGAAAAGCACAGCAGGTCAGGCAGCATCCAAGCAGCAGGTAAATTGACATTTCGGGTAAAAGCCCTTCGTCGGCTGCCTGATCCTCGGATGCTGCCTGACCTGTTGTGCTTTTCCAGCACAATTCTAATATTGTGAAATAAGCCATTTTTGTCTAAAATATTAGGAAGCCATGATATTAGAAACATTTCTATCCTGACCTTGATGCAATCTATCAAACACCTTGAGTGTGTAGAATTATTCACAATAAAAATCACCTTGCATCTCAGAGAACAATTCAATCATGCCCTGAATACTGTGTTTGATTCTTCACAATGTGGAGTCATCACAAGAGAACCTAATATTCCAAGACAACAAGAAATGCCAAGAGAGGTTGTGAACCATTAAAGTGGAGTCTTTAGAGGAACTTGATATGACCACTATGGTGATTGAAGAGAGCAATCAGTCACCTAGACAATTCAATCCATCAATGACTCACAGTCTCTGCTTTATGTACACTGTTAAAAATCACACAACACCGGTTATAGTCCAACAGGTTTATTTGGAAGCACCGGCTTTCGAAGTGCTGTTCCTTCATCAGGTGGTTGTGAAGCAGGACCATTAGACATAGGACAAATTTGTGGACTCTGTATAACCCTTTATTTTTGAATTGGTAATCAAAAAATGACTTTAATAATTATATTAAAAATATGCAATTCAATGATAATACACTTTCAGTAATTATCTCAACAGTGAATACATACATTAATCCATTGGTGGGATGCCCAATTTGACAGTAGGCTGCTCAACATTAATAAATGAATGGACTTGTAGTTGAAACAGTTAAAATTTCATTTTGGGAATGAATCACTGCACAATCTGGACGATCTATATATTGCAGTAACTTTCTTTGTTGGAAAACATTGCTAAGGAATATTATGCTGAGGATGCAAGCATGAGGAAATAAACTTTTATAGATTAAGAGAACACACAAATAGTTTAGCACCAATCACAAGTTTCCATAGTGGATAATAGTAAAATAAATGTGGATAAATGTTGCACTGACACTGACACAGAAATACAAATGGTGTGCAGGATACTAGAAATAAAAGTAGCAAATGTTTATTAATTATCAACAACATGATTGCGAAGGAGAATGTACAGTGCCTGGCATGGTGATCCTCTGGCATGTTGTGGTGATCTCTCAGCCTAGGGTGGCACTCTCTCAGCGGCCTGGTGTGGTGGTCTTTCGGTGGCATGTGGTAGTCATTTGGCCTGGCGTGGCCTCAAAGTGGACCCCCAACCTGGATGTGAATCCAGAGCAGTCTCCCAGTCTCAGGAACCTGGAGGTGAAGCTTGGCGCTGTCTGGAGTCAAGGCCAATCGTGGACTGGAGGCCGGGTGCTGTGTGGACTGGATTGGAAGAACTATTGTTCTGAACCTTTTATTTCCTTATTTTCTAATTTATTCCTATAATATGTAATGCTAGACTTTTTATGTCTTCAATTTTCTTTTTTTTTCTGAAGAACTTGTTCTGAAGAATTTGTATCTTTGTACCTTGGCGCCTTAACTGGCAACTTGTAAACATTTCACTGTACTCATTTGAGTACATGTGACAATAAAACCATTCAATATCAAATCACTGTGGGGCCAAAAGTTTCTTGTAGAAATGTTGGCTGCTCAAAATAGAATCTGCTAAAAGTGGGAAACAGTAAACTTCCAAGGTTAAGTCCTCATTTTCTTCTTCCTTGTTTTTGTCATGCTGTTATCCAATATACTGTATAGTATGGGGGAAAACATCACAATTAGAAAGTTCAGAGAAGTAAGTGTCATGGGCCAATAGAAAGGAACCAATATGCAAGGAGGAAGGAAGCTATTATCTAGCATTTTGGGAATATGAGGTTATGAAACCCAGAGGAAAACATGAAACTCACAGAATGGAGCTTACTGTTGAGTTATTGTATGAGGCACATAATCTGCTACATGACTGTACCATGCAGCAATTACATTCAACTCCCACAATGTAGAATATAATGACAGTGAAGTGTTTATCTAGATAAGTATGATTATTTACACATAATGTACCACTTGTTTGTTTCATCAATCAAAGAGAACCATTGTTATAGTTTGAAACAGTAGATTGGCAATATTCACTGCAGTACTATCCATCAACGCCCACAGTTGCAGCCACTATTCTGCTGAGTGTACCTCTGAAATTATATGAGGATTTGGATATTTATTTGGTTCTTATTTGAAGGAGAGGCTGTGGAAGAGTAATCTCTAATTTGCTTCCTTGCACATAACAGGAGATGGTGTCTCAAGAATTCAACATCAAGATCTCCCGCATTAATCATAACATGGAGCATCAGTTGTTTGCTCTGGAGTCTATTGAGGATGTGTCAAGGTTAGTGGCAGTAAGCGAAGACATTAAGTAGACCCTTATTAGAGAATCCACTGTGAATATCCTATTGCTGCTGCAAGCACAACACAATTATAGCTCATTCAATATATCTGTACCTTGCTATCCATCATATTTTATTGTGCAAAAAGAAGCTGTCTAAGTTATCCAAAAATAAACAGAATAGAACATATGTAATTCTCAGCAAAACATAAAAGAATGGCTTGAAAAGCAATTTGATGTTTACAACGATGCCCAAATAAATTTAAAAGTTAGATTTGCTGTGAAAACGAAACTGGTGGTAAACTAAACTGTTAGTGAGAAAATGCATTTGTCTTATCTTCCAAAATCTACAAATTGAATTATAGATTATTTTTATCAGTAATTGTTTGCTGAGAGCCCCCTAAAAATATATTTGCATCGTCAGTTCTCCAAACCCCTTTCTGTATGTTGTATAGGGCTGATTTTACAGTAGAAGAGCTATCAACCTGCTTAATCAGTATTTTATCTTGTTCTCTTATTTCACCAATTACACAATGGAGACTGAAACATGGAACGAGCTAAAGAAATCTTCATTCCCTACAATTGCTGACAGAAAGACATATCAGCAATTACAGCTCCCATGATCTAATTACCTGCTGCAAATCAAAGGAAATCAAATCAAGGCCTAGTTGTAATGGCACTGGAGCAGTAATCCAACAGCCCAGAGTATGCTCCAGAGACAGTGGTTCAAACCACACAATGGCAGCTTGTGGAATTCAATTAATAAATCTGGTTTATAACTGTTTCGGTTCTGTTCGCCGAGCTGGGAATTTGTGTTGCAGACGTTTCATCCCCTGTCTAGGTAACATCCTCAGTGTTTGGGAGCCTCCTGTGAAGCGCTTCTGTGATGTTTCCTCCAACATTTATAGTGATTTGTATCTGCCGCTTCCGGTTGTCAGTTCCAGCTGTCCACTGCAGTGACCGGTATATTGGGTCCAGGTCGATGTGCTCATTGATTGATTGATCAACTACAACCACAGGGACGTCAAGACAGCAGACTTCCTAGCAGTACTAGAATGCACAATCAGAAACAATGGACTGACAGAAGAGACACAGCAACAGTGAGACAAAGTATCGTACTCCTGATAACAAGTAAAAGACAAACACATAACCTCAACCCCAAGGAGAGGGAAGCACTAAAAGCACTAAGAAACGAGAAGAACATAATCATACTACCAGCAGACAAAGGCAGAATAACGGTCATCCTGGACAAAGCAGAGTACATCCAAAAAGTGCAACAACTACTTGCAGATACCAACACGTACCAAAAGAGGGTGTTTGACCCCACCCCACAGCTCACCAATAGGATAAACAACACACTGAGGAACCTACAAAATAAAAACGGACAGATAACCAGGTTTGATCTACAGATAATGAAACCTGAAAGCAACAACACCCCCAGATTCTATGGACTACCTAAATTGCACAAACCAGACATCCCACTCAGACCCATAGTATCACGACCACGGACACCATCACACAACTGAAAATGTGTTGCTGATTAAAGCACAGCAGGTTAGGCAGCATCCAAGGAACAGGAAATTCGACGTTTGGGGCCAGAGCCCTTTATCAAGAATGAGGAGAGTGTGCCAGGCAGGCTAAGATAAAAGGTAGGGAGGAGGGACTTGGAGGAGGGGCGATGGAGATATGATAGGTGGAAGGAGGTCAAGGTAAGGGTGATAGGCCGGAGTGGGGTGGGGGCGGAGAGGTCAGGAAGAAGATTGCAGGTTAGGAGGGCGGTGCTGAGTTGAGGGAACCGACTGAGACAAGGAGGGGGGAGGGGAAATGAGGAAACTGGAGAAATCTGAGTTCATTCCTTGTGGTTGGAGGGTTCCCAGGCGGAAGATGAGGCGCTCTTCCTCCAATCGTCGTGTTGATATGTTCTGCCAATGGAGGAGTCCAAGGACCTGCACGTCCTCGGTGGAGTGGGAGGGAGAGTTAAAGTGTTGAGCCACGGGGTGGTTGGGTTGGTTTGTCCGGGCGTCCCAGAGGTGTTCCCTGAAGCGTTCCGCAAGTAGGCGGCCCGTCTCCCCAATATAGAGAAGGCTACATCGGGTGCAGCGGATGCAATAGATGACGTGTGTGGAGGTGCAGGTGAATTTGTGGCGGATATGGAAGGATCCCTTGGGGCCTTGGAGAGAAGTAAGGGAGGAGGTGTGGGCGCAAGTTTTACATTTCCTGCGGTTGCAGGGGAAGGTGCCGGGAGTGGAGGTTGGGTTGGTGGGGGGTGTGGACCTGATGAGGGAGTCATGAAGGGAGTGGTCTTTGGGAACGGTGATAGGGGAGGGGAGGGAAATATATCCCTGGTGGTGGGGTCTGTTTGGAGGTGGCGGAAATGACGGCAGATGATACGCTGTATACGGAGGTTGGTGGGGTGGTAGGTGAGAACCAGTGGGGTTCTGTCTTGGTGGCGGTTGGAGGAGCGGGGCTCAAGGGCGGAGGAGCGGGAAGTGGAGGAGATGCGGTGGGGGGCATCGTCGATCACGTCTGGGGGGAATCTGCGGTCCTTGAAGAAGGAGGCCATCTGGGCTGTACAGTATTGGAACTGGTCCTCCTGGGAGCAGATGCAGCGGAAACGAAGGAATTGGGAATATGGGATGGCGTTTTTACAGGCGGCAGGGTGGGAGGAGGTGTAGTCCAGGTAGCTGTGGGAGTCATTCGGTTTATAGTAGATGTCTGTGTTGAGTCGGTCGCCCGAGGTAGAAATGGAAAGGTCTAGGAAGGGGAGGTAGGAGTCTGAGACAGTCCAGGTGAATGTGAGGTCGGGATGGAAGGTGTTGGTAAAGTTGATGAACTGCTCAACCTCCTCATGGGAGCACGAGGCAGCGCCGATACAGTCATCGATGTAGCGGAGGAAAAGGTGGGGGGCGGTGCCAGTGTAACTGCGGAAGATAGACTATTCCACATATCCTACGAAGAGACAGGCATAGCTGGGGTCCATGCAGGTGCCCATGGCAACTCCTTTAGTTGGAGGAAGTGGGAGGATTGAAAAGAGAAGTTATTCAGGGTGAGGACCACTTCAGTCAGTCGAAGGAGGGTGTCAGTGGAAGGGTACTGGTTGGTGCGGCGAGAAAGGAAGAAGCGGAGGGCTTTGAGTCCTTCGTGATGGGGGATGGAGGTATACAGGCGTTGGGGACCGGGGAAGCGAAAATCATGGAGGAGGTGGAGGACGTGGGTGGTGTCCCGAACGTAGGTGGGGAGTTCTTGGACTAAAGGGGACAGAACCGTGTCGAGGTATTGGGAGATGAGTTCGGTGGGGCAGGAGCAGGCTGAGACAATGGGTCGGCTGGGGCAGTCAGGTTTGTGGATTTTGGGCAGGAGGTAGAAGCGGGCGGTGCGGGGTTGTGGGACTATGAGGTTGGAGGCGGTGGATGGGAGATCCCCTGAGGTGATGAGGTTATGGATGGTCTGGGAGATGATGGTTTGGTGGTGGGAGGTGGGGTCATGGTCAAGGGGGCGATAAGAGGAAGCGTCCGCGAGCTGGCGTTTGGCCTCAGCAGTATAAAGGTCGGTGTGCCAAACTACTACCGCGCCTCCCTTGTCTGCCGGTTTGATGGTGAGGTTGGGGTTGGAGCGGAGGGAGTGGAGGGCTGCACGTTCTGAGGGTGAGAGGTTGGAGTGGGGGAGAGGGGTGGACAGGTTGAGTCGGTTAATGTCACGGCGGCAGTTGGCTATAAATAGATCGAGGGCGGGTAAGAGGCCAGCACGGCGTGTCCAGGTGGATGGGGTGTGTTGGAGGCGGGAGAAGGGGTCATCAGGGGGTGGGCGGGAGTCTTGGTTGTAAAAGTAGGCACGGAGGCGAAGGCGGCGGAAGAATTGTTCAATATCTCGCCGCGTGTTGAACTCATTGATCCGAGGGCATAGGGGAATGAAGGTGAGTCCTCTGCTGAGGACTGATCTTTCATCCTCAGAGAGGGAGAGGTCTGGAGGGATGGTGAAGATCCGGCAAGGTTGGGAGCTAGGACCTGGTGTGGGACTGGAACTGCGAGTGGGGGCGGGGTTAGGGGCGGGGGCAGAGATCGACGTAGGGGCGGGGTTAGACGTGGTGACGTGATCTCAACCGTGATCTCCCATCCACCGCCTCCAACCTCATAGTCCCACAACCCCGCACCGCCCGCTTCTACCTCCTGCCCAAAATCCACAAACCTGATTGCCCCGGCCGACCCATTGTCTCAGCCTGCTCCTGCCCCACCGAACTCATCTCCGCGTACCTCGACACAGTTCTGTCCCCTTTAGTCCAAGAACTCCCTACCTACGTTCAGGACACCACCCACGCCCTCCACCTCCTCCATGATTTTCGCTTCCCCGGTCCCCAATGCCTTATCTTCACGATGGACATCCAGTCCCTGTACACCTCCATCGCCCATCACGAAGGACTCAAAGCCCTCCGCTTCTTCCTTTCCCGCCGCACCAACCAGTACCCTTCCACTGACACCCTCCTTCGACTGACTGAACTGGTCCTTACTCTGAATAACTTCTCTTTTCAATCCTCCCACTTCCTCCAACTAAAGGAGTTGCCATGGGCACCCGCATGGGCCCCAGCTATGCCTGTCTCTTCGTAGGATATGTGAAATAGTCCATCTTCCGCAGCTACACTGGCACCACCCCCCACCTTTTCCTCCGTTACATCGATGACTGTATCGGCGCTGCCTCGTGCTCCCACGAGGAGGTTGAGCAGTTCATCAACTTTACTAACACCTTCCATCCCGACCTGAAATTCACCTGGACTGTCTCAGACTCCTACCTCCCCTTCCTAGACCTTTCCATTTCTATCTCGGGCGACCAACTCAACACAGACATCTACTATAAACCGAATGACCCCCACAGCTACCTGGACTACACCTCCTCCCACCCTGCCCCCTGTAAAAACGCCATCCCATATTCCCAATTCCTTCGTCTCCGCCGCATCTGCTCCCAGGAGGACCAGTTCCAATACCGTACAGCCCAGATGGCCTCCTTCTTCAAGTACCGCAGATTCCCCCCAGACGTGATCGACGATGCCCTCCACCGCATCTCCTCCACTTCCCGCTCCTCCGCCCTTGAGCCCCACTCCTCCAACCGCCACCAAGACAGAACCCCACTGGTTCTCACCTACCACCCCACCAACCTCCGTATACAGCGTATCATCTGCCGTCATTTCCGCCACCTCCAAACAGACCCCACCACCAAGGATATATTTCCCTCCCCTCCCCTATCAGCGTTCCGCAAAGACCACTCCCTTCGTGACTCCCTCGTCAGGTCCACACCCCCCACCAACCCAACCTCCACTCCCGGCACCTTCCCCTGCAACCGCAGGAAATGTAAAACTTGCGCCCACACCTCCTCCCTTACTTCTCTCCAAGGCCCCAAGGGATCCTTCCATATCCGCCACAAATTCACCTGCACCTCCACACACGTCATCTATTGCATCCGCTGCACCCGATGTGGCCTCCTCTATATTGGGGAGACGGGCCGCCTACTTGCGGAACGCTTCAGGGAACACCTCTGGGGCGCCCGGACCAACCAACCCAACCACCCCGTGGCTCAACACTTTAACTCTCCCTCCCACTCCACCGAGGACGTGCAGGTCCTTGGACTCCTCCATCGGCAGAACATATCAACACGACGGTTGGAGGAAGAGAGCCTCATCTTCCGCCTGGGAACCCTCCAACCACAAGGAATGAACTCAGATTTCTCCAGTTTCCTCATTTCCCCTCCCCCCACCTTGTCTCAGTCGGTTCCCTCAACTCAGCACCGCCCTCCTAACCTGCAATCTTCTTCCTGACCTCTTCGCCCCCACCCCACTCCGGCCTATCACCCTCACCTTGACCTCCTTCCACCTATCACATCTCCATCGCCCCTCCCCCAAGTCCCTCCTCCCTACCTTTTATCTTAGCCTGCCTGGCACACTCTCCTCATTCCTGATGAAGGGCTCTGGCCCCAAGCGTCGAATTTCCTGTTCCTTGGATGCTGCCTAACCTGCTGTGCTTTAACCAGCAACACATTTTCAGCTCGGATCTCCAGCATCTGCAGACCTCACTTTTTACTACACTATCACACAAACTGGCTAAAGAACTACAGCAGAAACTGAACCATTTGATCAGCGGATCCAGATACTCTATACAGTCAACACAGGACTTGTTGGACATCATCAGAAATATACACATGGACAAGAAAGAAACTAGGGTATCTTTCGATGTAACGGCACTTTTCACCTCTATTGGCAAAACCCTAGCCAGAGAAACAATAGCCAACCTGCTGGACACACAATACTGACAACAAGACGGGGAACCTTTCAACAAAGACTGCATACTCAAAGCACTGGACCTGTGCCTCACAACACACTTCACATTCAACAACCAGATATATGAACAAATCAACGGCACACCCATCTCTGGACTCATAGCAGAAGTGGTAATGCAAAGGTTAGAACAAACAGTCTTACTGCAAATTCAATCCAAACTCTGGGTCAGATATGTAGATGATACCTTTGTAATCATTAAAAATACAGAAATAGAGAACACACACTGGATCATCAAGGCCACACTCACAGGAATCCGATTCACTAGAGAGGAAGAAAAGGACAACCAACTCCCATCCCTAGACGTGATGGTACAGAGAACACTGAACGGAGAATTCGCCACAAAGGTATACAGGAAAGACCCTCACACAGACCAAGTCCTAAACTACGAAAGTAACCACCCCAACACAAACGAAGTTGCATCAAGACACTGTTCAAAAGGGCCACACACACTGCAGTACACCAGAACTGCAAAAAGAGGAAGAACACCTATACAATGTGTTCACCAAAAACGGATACCCGCATAATATCAGCAACAGATGCCTCAGGGAAAGACAACAGAATGAGGACATGCCACAACCCAAAGAACTAGCCACGTTACCATACATCAAAAACATTTCTGAACTGACAGCTAGACTACTGCAACCACTAGGACTCATAACAGCATACAAACCAGCAGCCACTCTCAGACAACAACTCAGCAGGACGAAGGACCCGATACCCAGCATGAGCAAAACCAATGTAGTGTATAAAATCCCATACAAGGACTGCACAAAACACTACATTAGACAAACAGGAAGACAGCTAACGATCCGCATCCATGAATACCAACTAGCCATGAAACAACATGACCAGCTATCCTTAATAGCCACACACTCAGATGACAAGCAACATGAGTTTGACTGGGACTGGGACAACACTACTATTATAGGACAAGCCAAACAGAGAACAGCCAGGGAATTCCCATGGCACTCATCCACAGATTCAATCAATAAGCACTGAGGATGTCACCTAGACAGGGGACGAAACATCTGCAACACAAATTCCCAGCTCGGCGAACAGAACCACAACAACGAGCACCCGAGTTACAAATCCTTTCCCAAACTTTGAACTGGTTTATAACTGTTATGACAATGGCTTGCAGAAATCAATCTTGCCTTTACTGATGGGGTGGCTTCCTTGACGGAGTGATTAAAATCATTCATTTCAATTGTTAATGTACTTGTTATCTGGTACTGTGTCAAAGGCTAGGACAGCATAGATTTAAACATGTTCCAACAGGTTTGCCTTCTTGGTTTGGACATTTCCTCAATGACAGCACTGGTCAGAAAAGTGAACAGAGCTGTCAATGACAATTGATTCTGCAACTTCCTCTTCTTGTCATTTGCAATTTTACACCAGGAGTGAAACCACACAATTTCAAGGATTGTTTTCCATGCATTACGTCCTTGACCTTGAAGAGTTATTGGTTGAGCCCAAGGTCATCCATATGCCAAGTATTTAGTTAGGAAGTAACAGAAACCTTGAGTACATGGTACTACCCATTCCTGGAGACAGAGCATTTATCCATGTTGGCATAGTTTTAGAAAACAGTCATATTCTACGTCTCAGTCTGTTTAAAATAAACTCAAAATATTCACTCTGCACATGGCAATGGGTAACTAATCCTCCTCTTTGGTGTTTTGATACTAGCATGCCTCATTGAGTCGTATTTAAAGCCACCAGACCTTACAAAATATCTGTTACATGCTGCATCTTTGTGATATACATTGAAAATGTGTAAACCAACATTCTTCATTTATTTCAATGTCAGTTTTAAAGACCTGTTCTGAAAGTCACTTGAGATAATTGATATTGATGGTGAAATTACATGATGTACTTCTGAACTCGGGTTCCCTTTTCTCATCAGCAACAAAAAATAACACTGAGACTCAAACTCAAATGCATTGGATAAGGATGAAGGTCAGTTAAAGATTGAAAAATTAGATTGTTATGTTTGTAGCTCCAAACATACAAACAATATTTAATTACATTAAGTACTGTTGAAAATCCTTAGATTGAGGCTATCACCACAGCTACCAATGCCTTCTTGCAATTTCCATTGTCCACCTTTTCCCAACTTCACCTACCCTATCTTGGAATCTATGTGTCTTCTCTACCTATTTCCCTCTCTAGTTTCTGTGCCAGTTCCTCTCATGCCCCTTTCCAAATCCATCTTAGCCATCATTTTCTCACTTGTCTTCATTGTTTTTAAAATACTGACCATCACTTCCCTTCCTGGACCGAAGATAAATCATAATTTAAATGGAACCTCTCCTCAGGCACAATTCCCACAGTTTGAAACTGCCATTATCACCCCCAGCATTCAAATATGTGAAGAGGTAGTCACCCCAAAATCCATCTCCAACCTTCCTAAAATGCCATGTTTTGAATATTCCAAGAGGTTTCTGTCTCTGACTCAAAATGATTTTAATCAAAGTCATGAATAGCATTTTCTATGCTTGTGGTCACGGTTCACTTCCACTCCTTATCCTGCTCTGTGGCCTTTATTATTGGTTGGCAATGCCATCCTCTTCCAACAGCTCTTTGTTGATACAAGGGAATCCGATTATTCAGAGATCCAGAGATTCTGTGCTGAGGCAGCTAAGGGCTCTGCCACTCGTAATAAAGCAGAGGTTGGGGAGAAGATAGGATAGAGCCAAAGAAGCTCAAAATCAAGCGATATAAGGCTAGAGAAACTTTCAGGGATAATGAGGTGAGGTGATGTGAATATTTACAATGCGGTGGGTGTTAGTCATAAGACCATAAGACATAGGAGTGGAAGCAAGGCCATTCGGCCCATCGAGTCCACTCCGCCATTCAATCATGGCCGATGGGCATTTCAACTCCACTTACCAGCGTTCTCCCCGTAGCTCTTAATTCCTCGAGACAACAAGAATCTATCAATCTCGGCCTTGAAGACATTTAGCGTCCCGGCCTCCACTGCACTCTGTGGCAATGAATTCCACAGGCCCACCACTCTCTGGCTGAAGAAATGTCTCCGCATTTCTGTTCTGAATTGACCCCCTCTAATTCTAAGGCTATGTCCACAGGTCCTAGTCTCCTCGCTTAACGGAAACAATTTCCTAGCGTCCACCCTTTCCAAGCCATGTATTATCTTGTACGTCTCTATTAAGTCTCCCCTCAATCTTCTAAACTCCAACGAATACAATCCCAGGATCCTCAGCCGTTCCTCATATGTTAGACCTGCCATTCCAGGGATCATCCGTGTGAATCTCCGCTGGACACGTTCCAGTGCCAGTATGTCCTTCCTGAGGTGTGGGGACCAAAACTGGACACAGTGCTCCAAATGGGGCCTAACCAGAGCTTTATAAAGTCTCAGTAGCACATCTCTGTTTTTATATTCCAACCCTCTTGAGATAAGAGACAACATTGCATTCGCTTTCTTAATCACGGACTCAACCTGCATGTTTACCTTTAGAGAATCCTCGACTAGCACTCCCAGATCCCTTTGTACTTTGGCTTTACTAATTTTCTCACCATTTAGAAAGTAGTCTATGCTTTTATTCTTTTTGCCAAAGTACAAGACCTCGCACTTGCTCACGTTAAATTCCATCAGCCATTTCCTGGACCACTCTCCCAACCTGTCTAGATCCTTCTGTAGCCTCCCCACTTCCTCAGTACTACCTACCTGTCCACCTAACTTCGTATCATCGGCAAACTTCGGTAAAATTTTACCAACAACCGAGGTTAAGCTGATTGGCCTATAATTTTCCATCTTTTGTCAGGTTGGGTTGTGGCTAGTCAGCTTGGGTTCCTAATTAGGTGGTTCAGTTTAGTTGATGCAGGTCAAGGAGGTGGTGCAGTTGGGTGATAGGGGCTAGTCATATTGGGTCTGGAGGTATTCAATGGATATGGGAAGATAACTGAAGGGACAGAGGACCCCTGAAACATTTCAGCAAAATTTGTCCACCAAGGTAGCCACTCTTCTCGCCAAGTTTTTAAGTACAATTAAAACACTGGCATCTCATCTACAATTGCTCAGATATGTCATGGACATAAAAAGCAGGACAAAGCCACCTGGTCAATTACTACTCCACGGTGCTCATCTCAATAATCAACATTGCTGATGGAATGCATCATCAACAGTGCTTTCAAATGGCACTGCAAATGGCACTAACACCAAAGCAGCATTTGATCAAACATGCTTTCAAAACTCAATGGGAATAAGGGAAAACTCTACATTGGTTGGAGTCATACACAGCGCAAAGGAAGATGATTTTGTGCATTGAAGATCAATCAGCTCAGTCCCAGTACATCACTTCAGGAGTTCCTCAGGGTAGGGTTGTGAATTCAACCATTTTCAGCTGCTTCACAAATGACCTGTCTTCCATCACAAGGTCAGAAGTGGGAATGTCCGCTAATGACTACAATGTAGGTACTGAAGCAGGCTATGCCCAAAAGCAGCAAGAACTACACAATAGACCTGGTTTAGGCTGACTAATGGCAAGTAACATTTACACTACACAAGTGCAAATTTGTGACAACCTATTACAAGAGAGAATCTAACAATCTCCCCTTGACATTCAGTAGCATTACCATTATTGAATTCTCCCACGATCCTCTAGGTTACTTACCAATGACCTGGAACTGCACTTGACTTCCATATAGGCAACAAGGACAGGTCAGAGGCTGAGAATTCTACAGTAAACAACTAATCTCCTCACTCCTAGATCCTGTGTACCATCTACAAGACACAAGTCAGAAGGGTTGTGGAATACGCTCCATTTGCCTGGATGGGTGCATCTCCAACAGCATTCAAGAACTTGACACAGTCCAGGACAAAGCAGCCTACTTGACTAGAAACCTGTCTGCTATCTTCAATGCTTGCTCCCTCCACCACCAAGTCTCAATTGCAGTATTGTGTGCTATCTACAAAATACACATCAGAATCTCACCAGGGGTCTTTGACAGCCCTTTCCAAACTCACAACTTTTAACACCTTAAAAAAAAAGACAGCAGGTCCCTGGGAATGCCATCACCAGCAGGTTCCTCCTCATACCACATACTATCCTGACTTTAAACTCTACTGCCATTGCTTCACTGTCTTTGATTAAAATCCTTCCTAACAACACTGTGTATATCTGCACCATATGAACTACAACAGTTTTGAAGGACAGGGCTCCTCATTACTACGTCAAGAACAAGTAGGGATGAGCTATAAATGCTGACCTAGCCAGCAATGACCATATACTATTATATGATTAAATAAAGGATCCAGGATGGCTGGATGGGCAACCAATGCTGACCTTGTTAATAGAGTCCATATTTAATTGAAGAATAAACAAAATAAAAGAACTTTTCTGCATTTTCAAAGATAGAGAGATCGAGGGTGCTTTTTTTCTAAGCTGAATGTAATTATGCACTTATGAGGGAAGCGATAATGCAGATCATTTTAATTGGAAGGGTCAATACTTCAGGACAGTGACCCCTTTATAGCTTGAATAGGAACTAGCAACGGTTGGATGGTCAATAATTAGAAACATAGAAAATAGGAGCAGACATAGGCCATTCAGCCCTTCTAGCCTGCTCCACCATTCAATTTGATAATGGTTACTCATCCATCTCAAACCCATGTTCGGGCTTTCTCCCCTTTTAGTTATAAGAACTATTTCTAACTATTTCTTGAAAACATTCAATACTTTGGTTTCAACCATTTGCTGTGGCACAGGTTTCTACACACTCGCCATGCTCTGGGTGAAGAAATTTCTCCTCATTTCAACCCTAAATGGACCTCTTTGTATCCATAGACTGTGAAACCTAGTTCTGGGCTCTGGAACAAATTCCAAAGTCATCAAGAACATCATTCCCACATTTATACTGTCTCATCCAATAGGTTTTTTTCATGAGCTCCTCCCTCATCCTTCTAAACTCCAGTGAATATTGTCCTAACTAATCCAATCTCTCTTCATATGTCAATCCAGCCAGTCCAGGAATCAGTCTGGTAAACCTTTGTTGCCCTCTCATTATAACCAGAATATTCTTCCTCAGATAAAGAAACCAAAACTGCACACATTCAATGCTCTTTTTGTGGCTTCACCAAGTCCCATATAATTGAAGCTAGGCATCCCTGCTCCTGTACTCGAATCCTCTCTCTATTAAGGTCAACTTACTATTTGTGTTCTTCACTGCCTGCTGCACCTGCATGCTTAGTTTCTCTGACTGGTGTAAAAGAACACCCACATCTTGTTGCACCTCCTCCTTTCCACTGCCATTCAGATAACAATCTGCCTTCCTGTTTTTTGCTACCAAAGTGGATAATACATTTATCCACAGTATACTTGGATGGTGGGAATAGTGTATTGGAAGCAGGATATGGGCCTCATGGACAAGATAAGATTGGTGAGGTGACAAGGCGGTATAGCAGAGAAGCTAGAGAAAAATCTGAGTTCAATGTTTAGGACAGGAGGGAAAACCTTAGATTACATGAGTTACAGAAAGGGAGGAAATCAGGAGAGGTGGTTAAATTAATTTAAGTAATACAGGAGTCCTCTGAATTTGATGAAATAATCAACAAACAAGAAAAAAGAGAAGGTTATGATAATGATTTCCAGGGGAGAAGACATCTTTGCATTCCAAGATGTTCATGAAATGATGAGTAATGACAGCAGTGGAGAGCATAACCCTCATAAAAACTCAACTAGACTGCTTCCTGAACTGAGATTGATCAGTGACCGGCCTTAATTAAAGTACAGTTTTGGTGCTGAATAGTATTAATCATGCAACTGAGTGCAATAGGCATAGTTTAGAAACCTTCAATCAGCTTTTTTGAAGCAGATAATTTAGAATAGGATAAAAGGGGAATGAAAATCGGGCCAATTGACGACTAAATTTGACTTTTCCTCTCTCACGTCTCTAATTGGTTTCCAAGAACAAAGTTCTCTCTACTTCTGATAAGAAAATTATTCAATAACACCTTGAAATGGAAAGAAAACAAGTTAAGCCAGCATTATCTTTTCATCATTATTACAACATTTTTTATGTCTGTATATTCATTTTCCTTCTTCTACTGATTGCTTGTCACCATGGCATTGCCCTATTAACAGTCTGTAGGGATCCCCAGATTATTGCTGGAGCTGCTTATGCAGAACCAGCTGCGACACAGAGGCAGGATCATATTCACTTGTGATGGTGTATTTCAATAATTGATAAAAACCACAAAACTGCAAATAACAGCATCTGGTTAACTTAAGTGGCATTCAGTACATTCTAAAATGCATTAGCTGCTGACTGGTCCATGTCACTTCATTAATATTCAGCTTCCTACCTTGCCAACATGCCAGCCAAGTGTCACCTACAGAATTCTTGACATGGAGATTAGGGTAGGTACCTGATAAGTTCAACTTGCTGTTCGCTATGAACAGCCTCACTGTGGCTCAACCCCAAATAGCAACACAGGGCAAGATCCATGGCCACCAGTCACACCTTCCCCTTATCCACAACATTGTCAACCAATATTTGTGAACCTCTCACATTCATCATAGAACTTCTCTCAATCACTTACAGAGTGCTGAGGAAGTGAGGAAGTGTATATGTGCATTCCAGGGCATACCTGCAAATAGCTTTGAAAGGCTGTTGCAGAGGCTTCTCTACGCAAGGATACAGATGGGACCAGGCTGCATCTCAGGGAAGCTCGCAGATGGAACCAGGCTGCATCTCAGGGTAGCTCACAGATGAGACCAGGCTGTTAATGAGGGCAGTTCATAGATGGGTAAAAAATGAGGTCTGCAGATGCTGGAGATCACAGCTGCAAATGTGTTGCTGGTCAAAGCACAGCAGGCCAGGCAGCATCTCAGGAATAGAGAATTCGACGTTTCGAGCATAAGCCCTTCATCAGGAATAAGAGAGAGAAGCCAAGCAGGCTAAGATAAAAGGTAGGGAGGAGGGACTAGGGGGAGGGGCGATGGAGGTGGGATAGGTGGAAGGAGGTCAAGGTGAGGGTGATAGGCCGGAGTGGGGTGGGGGCGGAGAGGTCAGGAAGAGGATTGCAGGTTAGGAGGGCGGTGCTGAGTTGAAGGAACCGACTGAGACAAGGTGGGGGGAGGGGAAATGAGGAAACTGGAGAAATCTGAATTCATACCTTGTGGTTGGAGGATTCCCAGGCGGAAGATGAGGCGCTCCTCCTCCAGCCGTCGTGTTGTTATGTTCTGCCGGTGGAGGAGTCCAAGGACCTGCATGTCCTCGGTGGAGTGGGAGGGAGAGTTAAAGTGTTGAGCCACGGGGTGATTGGGTTGGTTTGTTCGGGCGGTCCGGAGGTGTTCTCTGAAGCGTTCCGCAAGTAAGCGGCCTGTTTCACCAATATAGAGGAGGCCACATCGGGTGCAGCGGATGCAATAGATGATGTGTGTGGAGGTACAGGTGAACTTGTGGCGGATATGGAAGGATCCCTTGGGGCCTTGGAGGGAAGTGAGTGTGGAGGTGTGGGCGCAAGTTTTACATTTCCTGTGGTTGCAGGGGAAGGTGCCGGGGGTGGAAGTTGGGTTGGTGGGGGGTGTGGATCTGACGAGGGAGTCACGAAGGGAGTGGTCCTTGCGGAACGCTGATAGGGGAGGGGAGGGAAATATATCCTTGGTGGTGGGGTCCGTTTGGAGGTGGCGGAAATGGCGGCGGATGATACGTTGTATGCGGAGGTTGGTGGGGTGGTAGGTGAGAACCAGTGGGGTTCTGTCTTGGTGGCGGTTGGAGGAGCGGGGCTCAAGGGCGGAGGAGCGGGAAGTGGAGGAGATGCGGTGGAGGGCATCGTCGATCACGTCTGGGGGGAGTTTGCGGTACTTGAAGAAGGAGGCCATCTGGGCTGTGCGGTGTTGGAACTGGTCCTCCTGGGAGCAGATGCGGCGGAGACGAAGGAATTGGGAATATGGGATGGCGTTTTTGCAGGGGGCAGGGTGGGAGGAGGTGTAGTCCAGGTAGCTGTGGGAGTCAGTCGGTTTATAATAGATGTCTGTGTTGAGTCGGTCGCCCGAGATAGAAATGGAAAGGTCTAGGAAGGGGAGGGAGGAGTCTGAGACAGTCCAGGTGAATTTCAGGTCGGGATGGAAGGTGTTAGTAAAGTTGATGAACTGTTCAACCTCCTCGTGGGAGCACGAGGCAGCGCCGATACAGTCATCGATGTAACGGAGGAAAAGGTGGGGGGTGGTGCCAGTGTAGTTGCGGAAGATGGACTGTTCCACATATCCTACGAAGAGGCAGGCATAGCTGGGGCCCATGCGGGTGCCCATGGCAACTCCTTTAGTTTGGAGGAAGTGGGAGGATTGAAAAGAGAAGTTATTCAGGGTGAGGACCAGTTCAGTCAGTCGAAGGAGGGTGTCAGTGGAAGGGTACTGGTTGGTGCGGCGGGAAAGGAAGAAGCGGAGGGCTGTGAGTCCTTCGTGATGGGGGATGGAGGTGTACAGGACTGGATGTCCATAGTGAAAATAAGGCGTTGGGGACCGGGGAAGCGAAAATCCTGGAGGAGGTGGAGGGCGTGGGTGGTGTACCGAACGTAGGTGGGGAGTTCTTGGACTAAAGGGGACAGGACCGTGTCGAGGTATTGGGAGATGAGTTCGGTGGGGCAGGAGCAGGCTGAGACAATGGGTCGGCCGGGGCAGGCAGGTTTGTGGATTTTGGGCAGGAGGTAGAAACGGGCGGTGCGGGGTTGTGGGACTATGAGGTTGGAGGCGGTGGATGGGAGATCCCCTGAGGTGATGAGGTCCTGGATGGTCTGGGAGATGATGGTTTGGTGGTGGGAGGTGGGGTCGTGGTCAAGGGGGCGATAAGAGGAGGCGTCCGCGAGCTGGCGTTTGGCTTCAGCCGTATACAGGTCAGTGCGCCAAACTACCACCGCGCCTCCCTTGTCTGCGGGTTTGATGGTGAGGTTGGGATTGGAGCGGAGGGAGTGGAGGGCTGAACGTTCTGAGGGTGAGAGGTTGGAGTGGGTGAGAGGGGTGGACAGGTTGAGTCGGTTAATGTCACGGCGGCAGTTGGCTATAAAGAGGTCGAGGGCGGGTAGGAGGCCAGGTCACGCCCTCCACCTCCTCCAGGATTTTCGCTTCCCCGGTCCCCAACACCTTATTTTCACTATGGACATCCAGTCCCTGTACACCTCCATCCCCCATCATGAAGGACTCAAAGCCCTCCGCTTCTTCCTTTCCCGCCGCACCAACCAGTACCCTTCCACTGACACCCTCCTTCGACTGACAGAACTGGTCCTCACCCTGAATAACTTCTCTTTTCAATCCTCCCACTTCCTCCAAACTAAAGGAGTTGCCATGGGCACCCGCATGGGCCCCAGCTATGCCTGCCTCTTCGTAGGATATGTGGAACAGTCCATCTTCCGCAACTACACTGGCACCACCCCCCACCTTTTCCTCCGCTACATCGATGACTGTATTGGCGCTGCCTCGTGCTCCCACGAGGAGGTTGAACAGTTCATCAACTTTACTAACACCTTGCATCCCGACCTGAAATTCACCTGGACTGTCTCAGACTCCTCCCTCCCCTTCCTAGACCTTTCCATTTCTATCTCGGGCGACCGACTCAACACAGACATCTATTATAAACCGACTGACTCCCACAGCTACCTGGACTACACCTCCTCCCACCCTGCCCCCTGCAAAAACGCCATCCCATATTCCCAATTCCTTCGTCTCCGCCGCATCTGCTCCCAGGAGGACCAGTTCCAACACCGCACAGCCCAGATGGCCTCCTTCTTCAAGTACCGCAAATTCCCCCCAGACGTGATCGACGATGCCCTCCACCGCATCTCCTCCACTTCCCGCTCCTCCGCCCTTGAGCCCCGCTCCTCCAACCGCCACCAAGACAGAACCCCACTGGTTCTCACCTACCACCCCACCAACCTCCGCATACAACGTATCATCCGCCGCCATTTCCGCCACCTCCAAACGGACCCCACCACCAAGGATATATTTCCCTCCCCTCCCCTATCAGCGTTCCGCAAGGACCACTCCCTTCGTGACTCCCTCGTCAGATCCACACCCCCCACCAACCCAACCTCCACCCCCGGCACCTTCCCCTGCAACCGCAGGAAATATAAAACTTGCGCCCACACCTCCACACTCACTTCCCTCCAAGGCCCCAAGGGATCCTTCCATATCCGCCACAAGTTCACCTGTACCTCCACACACATCATCTATTGCATCCGCTGCACCCGATGTGGCCTCCTCTATATTGGTGAAACAGGCCGCTTACTTGCGGAACGCTTCAGAGAACACCTCCGGGCCGCCCGAACCAATCAACCCAATCACCCCGTGGCTCAACACTTTAACTCTCCCTCCCACTCCACCGAGGACATGCAGGTCCTTGGACTCCTCCACCGGCAGAACATAACAACACGACGGCTGGAGGAGGAGCGCCTCATCTTCCGCCTGGGAACCCTCCAACCACAAGGTATGAATTCAGATTTCTCCAGTTTCCTCATTTCCCCTCCCCCCACCTTGTCTCAGTCGGTTCCCTCAACTCAGCACCGCCCTCCTAACCTGCAATCCTCTTCCTGACCTCTCCGCCCCCACCCCACTCCGGCCTATCACCCTCACCTTGACCTCCTTCCACCTATCCCACCTCCATCGCCCCTCCCCCAAGTCCCTCCTCCCTACCTTTTATCTTAGCCTGCTTGGCTTCTCTCTCTTATTCCTGATGAAGGGCTTATGCTCGAAACGTCGAATTCTCTATTCCTGAGATGCTGCCTGGCCTGCTGTGCTTTGACCAGCAACACATTTGCAGTTCATAGATGGGACCAGGCTACATCTCAGGGCAACTCACAGATTGGACCAGGCTGCATCTAGACTGCTGACTTGTTCTTAATGCATATTTGTATACTCACAGCATCCATGCCTAATCTTACAGTGGTCATTAGTGTGTTGGTGTTTCAGCTGGAGCCAAAGGCGATCAGGACTGCCATACTTAGATGCTCTTTTGCAAAGAGGCAGAGACAAGCTGCTTGTCAGTAGGGACCTGTGCTGGGGCAGGAGAGTGTGAAACATCTTACTGTATGGTAGAAGGTATCACCAAATTATCAGCTGCAGCATGTGACAGCTGCCTATGCGACAAACATACTGCGCATTTATTCAATCAAATAGCATGGGATAGGCTTAGCCATAGTCCAGAGGCTTAGCCATAGTCAGTGATCTACCTGGAGAGTCAGGGGATATGCCTGACTACAGCCTGGGAAATGTTCAACCATCAGTCCTGTAGCAGTCAGGAGAATCATGTGCCATCAGCAGTCAGGGGTCAGCTCTGTCATGTGTAGGGGCTGCCCTTCAAAGTCAATCAAATACCTGTGGTATGTGTGTTTGTGTGCATGCATGTGTGTGTGTGTGTCTTTGTGAGTCTGCGTGCATGTGTGTGTGCATGCACGCATCTGTGTCTGTGTGTGCACATGAGTGTGTCTGCGTGCATTAGTGTCTGTGTGTGCATGTGAGTGTATCCAAATGCATGTGTCTGTGTCTTACAGCCTCGCTTTGTTTTGTTTGTGCAGTGAGCCTGTAAAAAAAATGCTGACATTTGGAATTATCCAACGACTTGTCTACATGTAATGCTCCCCTATTGGACAATGACAAGCTGTGGATCTATAGTAGGCTTTGAGGACAGAGTAGCAGTGACTTAGAGAGGATGTTTAGGCAGGATGCAGCAAAGGACAGGTAAATTCTGTGACCTGGTAATTAGGGTGAGAGAATGGGATTGTATGTGTGAGGGTATATCAGCCATACCAGTTGTGTGCCAGGAGTGGTTTGGCTTTGTAACTGAAGTGCCATTACATTGCCAGTGACAGGAAATGTTGAATTACCAACACTTTCCAGGTGTGCAGCAGTCTTTTAAAAGATGGCATAAATGCCAGGGAGTGTTATCCATTTGCAAATGTCTGCTGAGTGACGATTTGTTCCAGGAATGGTAAATGGTAAAATGAGGTTAAAATCAGATACGGAGAATGCTATAGCAGCAGGGTAGGTAGGTTATCAGATGCATTTGGTAAAATACAGTGAGAAATCCAAGACAAAATCCCCTTCAAAGGACTCAACACAGCTTGCACTTAGACAATAAATGGAAGATTCAGCCCAATGTTACTCCTTGATAGGGCATTATTCATTGCACATGTTCCTGAAGGAGGTGCTGCCTCTAAAATATTCAAAGCCCCTACATTTCCTGTTCATTTCATCACTGCATCCAACAATGCATCGATTAGGATCGAGAGGAAGTTGTGATTATGAGGAAGGAAATTTCTGGCATGCTCTGCTCAAATTGCCAATGGACAATGTGTCGAAAGAGGAAATCCAGGACTGATGCCTCACAGTAGAAGAACAAAGGGTTGAAGGATTTGAGCTATTGGGAGAGGTTGAACAGGCTGGGCCTGTTTTCCCTGGAGTGTCGGAGGCTGAGGGGTGACCTTACAGAGATGTATAAAATTATGAGGGCATGGATAGGATAAATAGACAAAGTCTTTTCCCTGGGGTGGGGGAGTCCAGAACTAGAGGGCATAGGTTTAAGGTGAGAGG
The DNA here is from genome assembly GCF_020745735.1 of Hemiscyllium ocellatum. NCBI lineage: Eukaryota > Metazoa > Chordata > Chondrichthyes > Orectolobiformes > Hemiscylliidae > Hemiscyllium > Hemiscyllium ocellatum. Next base: position 29,699,773 of record NC_083413.1, read on the forward strand.
GGAAAGATATAAGAGAGACCTAAGGGGCAACGTTTCCACACAGAGAGTGGTACATGTATGGAATGAGCTGTCAGAGGAAGTGGTGGAAGCTGATACAATTGCAAAATTTAAAAGACCTTTGGATGGGTATATGAATAGGAAGGATTTGGAGGGATATAGGGATATGGACTGGGTGCTGGCAGGTGGGACTAGATTAAATTGGGATATCTGGTTGGCATGGACAGGTTGGACCGAAGGGTCTGTTTCCATGCTGTACATTTCTATGACTCTATGACTCTAAGAGATGTGCTGTGCAATTGAGTCGACTCAAGGCAGAGGGAGCTTGTTCAGGCAATTGGGTAAAATCAACCAAAGTAAAATTGAAATTAATGAAAGAAAAAGCAAACTGGGCTGAAATTGATAATAATGAAGTGCTGCTTAAAAGAAGAGAGTCATGTTGATGAATATCTGTCCCAACTTATTTAAAGGGATGCTCTTCTTTAGCCGATTGTGAAAGAAGGCATTATGGAGGAAACAACTTCTTCCAACTTGGTGCTCCCCATAGTGAGAAGCTAATTGTTCCTAGGATCTTTCAACAAGGTAACACCCTTACAATGACTTCTAAATATCTATGACAAAGCATCTAATCTTCTTAGCCAGAAGTAGTCTGTAACTTGTCCCAAGACACTACTTTTCCGTGCATGAATTATTTAGTCCACTCACTGACAACTGCTTGGAATACATTTCTACATACCCATCATTCTGTACTTTTTCCGATGAAAGGCCACCGACCTGAAATATTAACTATTTTGCTATCTGTATATGCAACCTGGCCTGCTGAGTACTTACATAATAAAAACTGAACATTCTGCATTTTAACCTTCATTTCAAATGGATTTTGTTTAATAATGCTCTAAAATTACCAGTATTTATTTATTTATGAATAAAATAATATCTTTCTCTGCGTATTTTCCAATTTTTGCAGGTTTATGAATATTTTGTTGAAATACCTGCTGCTGTGCTGAAAACATGAAAATGAGAAGTATTGTAGAACAAAGAACAGTACAGCACAATGTAAGCCTTACAGCCTTGATGTTGTGCTGACCTTTTATCCTACTCTACGATCAAACTAACCTACATACCTTTCATCTTACTATCATCCAAGTGCTTCTTCAAGAGTCGCTTAAATGTCCCTGCAAGCACGAGTTATTTATTTTAGTTATTCACATTAATTCATTTCCTTTACAATATATTGGGGCAGCGTGGTGGCTCAGTGGTCAGCACTGCTGCCTCACAGCAGCAAGGTCCTAGGTTCAATTCCAGCCTTGCTGACTGTCTGTGTGGAGTTTACACATTCTCCCCATGTCAGCGTGGATTTCCTCTGGGTGCTCCAGTTTTGTCCCAGATCACAAAGATGTGCAGATCAGGTGAATTGGCCATGCTAAATTGCCCATAGTGTTACGTGCAATAGTCAGAGGGAAATGGGACTGGGTGGGTTACTCTTCAGAGAGTCGGTGTGGACTTGTTGGGCCAAAGGGCCTGTTTCCACATTGTACGTAATCTAATCTAAAAAAATATAGGGACTCAGTTAATTCTTCCAATATGTTTACAGCAGGAACTCCCTTAAGGGTTCAATAAATTATGCAGTTTCTCCCAAAGAGCACAAAGACAGAGACATGCTGGGTTCCAAATCACATTATGTCGCCTTCAGGCGGCATTGGATTCCATTGGAATTCAACAGCATCTAAATTCGTTGTTGCCACTTCATTTCCATGGTGACAGTATATGGCTTACTGTCAGTAACCCTGCTAGTTCCCTTTGCACTCAGCAGTGATGTAGACAAGCTTTTGTTTGTAAAGGCTCCCAGTCTATTTTCAAGGTGGGATGTATTGAAATGCAGCAATTTGAATACCATTACTGACATTGTTAAAAAAGGGAATTGGAATGCCAGGGAGGGAGAGAGAGAGAGAGAGGGTGGGGTGGGGGGAAGGGGGGAGAGAGAGAGAGAGAGGGTAAGAGGGAGAGGTGGAGAGAGGTATAGAAAGAGAGAGAGAGAGAAAGGTAGAGAGAAAGAGGGGGGTGTGGTTGGGGGTGTGGGGAGAGAGAGAGAGAGAGAGAGGGAGAGAGAAAGATCCCGGGCCAGAAATCTCTGTGGAAGTGTGAAGGATGAAAGATACTATCCTTCAAGGTCAAGCCTCAAGGGGGTGAGAGCATGAGGTGAAGTAGGTCAGTTTCCAGCATCTGCGACTAAGGGTCTATCAGAAATGCCAGAAAATGTCTAATAACTTCATGTGGGAAGTCAAGGTTAGTGAAAACATCCTCATATAAAACCTCTGGTCACCACAAAACCAAAGTCCCTTGAAGAATATGAAGAAAATAGGAATGAATTTTAAAACGGAGTTGGCAGAGCAGAAAGGAGCCATGGAATGTCCTTGACAAACAGGATTAAGGAAAATCCCAAGGCATTTTAAATGCATACAAGGAGCAAGAGGGTAACTAAGGAAAGGGTAGGTCCACTCAAGGACCAAATGATGGAACTTATGTGTGGAGACTGACAAAATGGGTTAGGTCCTTAATGGATATTTTGCATTAGTATTCCGTGTTATAAGAAAATTGTGTAATAACATCACCATTTAAACTAATGGGACCGGAACCATGTTATAACGAATATATGCTTTAAACGTTTGTGCTACAGAAAGAGTGTCTCCAATTAGTCAATCATGTTACAGCCAATTTGCATTAATGAAACACATGTTATAGCAGAATGACCTGTATACATAAATGATCTGGAGGAGAATGTAGGTGGTCCGATTAGTAAGTTTGTGGATGGCTCAAAGATTGGAGTAGCTGCAGATTGTGAGGAGGATTGTTACAGGATAGAGAAGACTGCAGACCTGGGCAGAGAAATAGCAGATGGAGTTTAAGGTGTTGCATTGGAAGGTCTGTTGCCAGAGAGAAATATACAGTAAATAACAGAATCTATGAAGCAGTAACACATGGAGGTATCTAGGCATACAGGTCTACAGTTCCCTAAAAGAAGAAATTCAAATGGATAAAGGTGGTTAAAAAGGCATACTGCATGCTTGCCTTCATTAGTTGGGATATGGAGGTGCTGGTATTGGACTGGAGGGGACAAAGTCAACAGTCACATGCCACCAGGCTATAGTCCAACAGGTTTATTCAAAATCACAAGCTTTTGGAGCGAAGGTCCTTCATAAGGTGAAGTCAGGTGACTATAAACTGGTGTTGTGTGACTTCTGACTTCATCAGTTGGGGTATATAGTGTAAAAATTGGTAAGTCATGTTGCAGCTGTATAGTACTTCAGTTAGGCCACATTTAAGGTATTGGGTACAGTTCTGGCTGCCACCCTACTAGAGGATGTAGAGGCTTTGGAGAGTGTATAGAAAAGGTTGACCAAAATATTGCCTTGTTTGGAGGGTTTAGGTATGAGGAGAGATTGGGTAAACTTGGCTTGCTTTCAATCGAATGTTGGAAGCTGAGAGGTGACCTGATAAAGGTTTACAAAATTGGGAGAGACATGGATAGGGTAGATAGTCAGAATCTTTTTTTTCTTCAGTGAAACAATATCAATAACTAGGGGACTTGGCTTTAAGTTAAAAGAGGGAAAGTTTAAAGTTTAAAGTTCTTTGCTTCTTTGTAATAACTTCAACTATATGTGACTTAGCCATATGAACTATCATTGAAGTCACAAGGTTAAATTGCCTCTACATCTGATATTATTGCAAGTAAATATATTGGATTTCCAGTTTCAGCTGTACCATCTCAACTTCACATTCAACCAAAAGGTCACATAATCCTCTTTGACCAGGAGTTTCAAATATATTGAATATATCCTGCATTGAATTGAGGGTGCGCCCTTTCTTGTTGGGAAATCTTCTAATAATGTTTGTGCCCTAAATAATTCACCAAACTTCTTTGGAACTTATAGCACAGTGGAATTGCCCCTATCTTTAGAACAGGAGGGCTGGGCTTAAATCCCAATTGCCCCTGGATTGTTATAATGACTTCTACAAATAGATTGGTTAAAGTAACTCCACTGCCTCTTCATAGCCTCGACTGTAATTACAGGTGTCCCCTATATCCATGGGTGATATGTTCCAGGACTGATCGCGGATGCACGAAATTGCAGACAGTACCCTATACTTTAAACGTGAAATGTACCTCCCCAGCAGCACCTTGGAATTATTTCACGAATGTTCCATGTAATATTTCTGGGCCGTGCTAAATGGTGGAAACCACGGAAACCGAATCCACGGATACGGAGGTTCTACTGTATTCATTTTATCGGCTTAATTCAATTCTGCAGATCATTACCTTTGATTATTCCTGCTCCTCTTCATGACCAATATGTAATTCATTCTGTCGCCATAAAGTAGTGTGGAATAAATCGAGTGGTTCCTAAGGTATGATTCAACTCTGATTTGAGTTTATTCCTGAAGCTTTTTGCTTTGTTTGAGTTGGAATTCTGAGTCTACTTTCTGTGGTAGTTTGAAAAGGAAAGCTTACCATTACTGTCTGAAGGGCAATCAAGGATGGAAACATTTGTGGACAAAATAAAGTCATTACTGAGATGAAAATAGGCGGACATCGATCAGTCTCAACTGGAAAAGGTGATAAGGCTTCAAACAACAGCAACGACTGAACAGCATAAACACAGGGTTTGGACTAAAAAGCTTTCGAAACGGACCTTCTTCGAGACAGAACGGCTGAGGATCCTGGGATTGTATTCATTGGAGTTTAGAAGATTAAGGAGAGATCTAATAGAAACTTACAAGAGAGTACATGGCTTGGAAAGGGTGGACGCTAGGAAATTGTTTCCGTTAGGCAAGGAGACTAGCACCCGTGGACACAGCCTTAGAATTAGAGGGGGTAAATTCAGAACAGAAATGCAGAGACATTTCTTCAGCCAGAGAGTGTGGGCCTGTGGAATTCATTGTCACGGAGTGCAGTGGAGGCCGGGACGCTAACTGTCTTCAAGGCAGATATTGATAAATTCTTGATGTCACAAGGAATTAAGGGCTACGGGGAAAATGCGGGTAAGTGGAGTTGAAATGCCCATCAGCTTCCACTCCTATGTCTTACGATCTTATAAAAGAAAGCTTGTGATTGTTGCATGAGGAACCTCTTAGGTGACACTTTAAATATTTCTGCCAGTATTAGATTATCTGTGGAAAAAGAACATTTTCTGGAAAGAATCTAGAGTTTGCCATCCATGAAAACATTCTATACTCTTTTGACTGACAGCAAGAAATAATTTTCAGAATAGGAAGGCAAAGTATAACAGAAGAATTCAGACTTGAAACAGACATTTAATGGCAGAATGCATTCAAGCGGACTTGAAAGCTGCACCTGTAGAGCAAAGAGATTACAATTCATCAAATAGCCTTTAGAAATGTAAATGCCAGCTTAGCAAAGTAATTTTGGATTCATATTGATAGTGGTGGAGTGTTGTTAGGAGTTAAGTGGCTCCAATGAATACTTACAAACGTCAGCAGCAAGATGTACACTGTAGTTGCATTTATAAATACCACAGTTGTTTTCAATTACAGCTTTTAATATTAAATGGGTCTTAATTGAACCCATCAATGTAAATCCTAATAGGAATTCTGTGACCAACATGAGGAAAGATGTTCCATTCTGAGATGCTGTCTCTTGGAGTAATGCGTGGATTTACATGCAGTGCAATATAAAAGGAAGTAAACTGAAGCAATATATTTCAACTTAGAAGCTGTGTTGTGTGAGAAACTGTTAGCATGACAATGCAAATTTTATTAAGCTAATAGTGAATGTACATCAAAGGATGCTACTGCATGAGTTACCTTGGAATATCAAAGTGCTTGAAGTTTGGCTCAGACTTCAAGACAAAGGATGCAACATATTGTTCCTGGTATATCATTATGGATCAGGTCAGACCCCTCAAAACAATTCAAGAGGATAGCCCAGACCCTATGGGCGGCACGGTGGCACAGTGGTTAGCACTGCTGTCTCACAGCGCCAGAGACCTGGGTTCAATTCCCGACTCAGGCGACTGACTGTGTGGAGTTTGCACGTTCTCCCAGTGTCTGCGTGGGTTTCCTCCGGGTGCTCCGGTTCCCTCCCACAGTCCAAAGATGTGCAGGTCAGGTGAATTGGCCATGCTAAATTGCCCGTAGTGTTAGGTAAGGGGTAAATGTAGGGGTATGGGTGGGTTGCGCTTCGGCGGGTCGGTGTGGACCTGTTGGGCAGAAGGGCCTGTTTCCACACTGTAAATCTAATCTAATCTAACTTTGCTCGTTGTTTTATGCGGGTGTAATGCAGATATTCCAGGAGAGATGCAGCTGGCCCCAACCACTTAGTTTGAAACAAAACAGAATTTGTTCACAAGATTACCAAATGAAACACAAACAACATAGAACAGAATACAGAACAGCTTAACCTATCTGAAAACCCAACTGGTTATCCCAATACTTGCAACAATTCACATAAACACCCCTTTTGCATAAAAAAAGGGGAAAAATCCAAGACATGTTCTTACAGGAGCGATGTTAGAGAGGGGGAGGATCAAGATGGACTGCTTCTTTGGTCCAGCAGTTTCACAACTGACTGTCTGTTAAAACCAAACCAAACCCAAAACAAAGTGAAACTGAGCTGGAAGAACTGGCCACTTCCCTTTCATTGTACAGGGGCTTTTTCTTAACTCAAAAGCTTCAAAAGCATGGAACCTGTGTCTACCACCTCCTGAAAAACAAACCAAGGATAACATTACCTTGTTAAAGGAGCAGCTTTATCGCAATATATCCAGTATGGGGATTTGATAAAACAGAAAAGGGCTTGCTGAAGCAACTGAGGAGGTAAATGAATGGGTGAAGTCATGGTGTGAATTCAACAGTGCTATCTTGATAAATAGTTGGAACTACTTCTAGAATTGAAAGTGGTACAGAAGAAACTGATGAAATAAGAATAAAAAAAAGGCAATAATAAGCAGCCATTTAAAAAAGGCCAAGGAGAGGAAAACAGAGAGGAAAACATTTTCTAGTCATGAAAAGTCATGATGAAAGATAGATGGCAGGTGCAAGAGATACATCCATGTATTGGAGATTTGTTTACCTTCAGGCATCTCAAACATTCCAGGATAAGGTGAAGGAAGATGAGACACAGGACAGAATTTTATCCATGCACATTCAGCATGATTCATAATGTCTAGGCCCCACATAGGCCTACTATGAGAGATATCCTGTGTCAATCTCCTGGTGGTGGCAGAATCTTCCCTTTTAGGGAAGAAAGGCTGCTACCAGATTCCAGATCACTGTAGTGAGCTGCCAATTATGCTCATGAACGATCATTTATCCTCAAGCCTACCACAATTCGGGGCCTATGTGGGAACTACACAGATTTCTGGGTCAACTCAAGGGGATCCAGCAACTCCTGTGGTGCAAGGGTTCCTGTGGTGCAAGGGTTCTTTTGATGTCTGGCATTCTGTTCAATGAAAGGATCCCTGAGGGAGGGGGCTGAAATCTGAGCACCTGCCTGTTGATCTCCCCAGCCTCTCCTTCCCCCGAGTCCTTTGGGCAATGACCCCATCCCATCTTCACTATATCCCATTTATCTATTGGGATTGCTACTCCTCAAAAGATCAGTCATAAATTTGTCAGCTAAGCTTTCCACTTCATGAAGCCGTGTTGACACTGTTTGCTTTTATTAAGTATTTCTAAGTGCTCTGTTGATACATCCTTTTTAATAAATGCTCGCTTTTTTCCCAGTAGGCAGATATTATCCTAACTGCATTTTTACTGTCTCCCTCTTTTTTGAGTCAGGATGTTACATTGACAGTTCTCCAATCCTCTAGAACTTTTCCCGAATCTAAGGATTATTGAATGATTATGACCAGTGCATTCACTTTCTCTGATGCTACTTCTTTTAAAATCTGAGGATGTAGCCCATCAGGCCTCAGCGACCTATCAGCCTTTTATCATATCACTTTCCCCAAGTACATTTTCTTTGGTAATAAGAATCAAGAACAAAGAACAATATGGCAAAGGATCAGGCCCTTTGGGTCACCAAGTCTGCTCCAATTCCTAGTCCCTATTTAGGCCTATTACATATTGCCCATACATATTCTATCTCTCTTTTCACCTCCTTTTCATGTATTTACCAAGATAATACCTTAAACGTTGCGAGTTTACTTGTTTCCTTACGTTATGGGCACCCACCACTTTCTGGGTGAAAAACAATTTTGCCTGCACCTCTCCCCTAAACTTTCCCCTTCTCACGTTGAAACTATGCCTCCTGTAGTTGACCTTATAGACCTCTATCAGGTCACCCCTCAGGCTTCATCTTTCCAGTGAAAATAATCCAAGTTTAAGACCATAAGACCATAAGACATAGGAGTGGAAGTAAGGCCATTCGGCCCATCGAGTCCAGTCCGCCATTCAATCATGGCTGATGGGCATTTCAACTCCACTTACCAGCGTTCTCCCCGTAGCCCTTAATTCCTCTTTATCCAACCTGTCCTCATAACTACAACCCTCCAGACCAGGCAACATCCTGGTAAACCTTCTATGTATTCTCTCCAAAGCATCAATGTCCTCTGGCAGTGTGGCAACCAGAATTGCATGCTATATTCAAATTCTGGCTTAACTAAAGTTTTATACAATGTAACATAACTTCTCAGTTTTTATATTCAAGGCTGGGCTGATGAAGGAAAGTGTGCTGCATGCTTTCTTGACCACCTTATCTACTTGTTGCCACTTCCAGAGATCTGTGGACTTGTTTGCTAAGATCCCTCTGTATATCAATGCTCCTAACGGCTCTGACATTTATTATATAATTTGTAGCTGAATTTGATCTTCCAAATTATATCATTTTGAATTTGTCCAAATTAAACTCCATCTGCCATTTCTCTGTCCAAACCTGCAATCTATCTATATCCTTTGACAATCCTCCTGACTACCTGCAACTCCACCAATTTTGGTGTCACCTGCAAACTTACCGATCAGACCACCTATATTTTCCTCCAGATCATTTATATATATTGCAAATAACAAAAGTCCCAGCACAGATCCCTATGGAACACCAATAGTTGCTGATCTCTATTCTGAAAAGCATCCTTCTACTGCTAATCCATCTTCTATGCCCAAGCCAATTCTGTATTCATTTAGCCAGCAAACCCTGGATCCCATGAGACTCTGTCTTTTGCACCAGCCTGCTGTGAGGTATCTTATCAATTACCATACTAAAGTTCATCCAAGGCTCATCCTTTATTAATCATTCTTATCACCTCCTCAAAAGCCTCAATCAAGTTGGTGAGACATGACCTTCCCCACACAAAACCATGCTATCCATCACTAACAAGTCTACTGACTTCCAAGTATGAATAAATCCCGTCTGGCAGTATCTTCTCCAACAGGTTCCCCAACACTGACATCAGGCTCACCAGCCTGTAATTATCTGAAATATCTCGCTTTCTCTTCTTAAACAATGAAACAACATTGACCATTCTCCAGTCCTTTGGAACCTCACCGGAGGCCAATGAGGATGCAAAAATATCTGGTAAGGCCCCAGTTATTTCCTCCCTTGCCTCTCACTGTATCCTGGGACAGATCCCATCTGGCGCTGGGGATTTGTCTACTTTATTGTCTTTCAAGACACCCAATGCTTCCTCCTTCATTATGTTGAGCTACCAGAGAGTATTCACACATCATTCCCTAACCCCAACATTCATCATGTCCCTTTCTTTGGTAAACACCAATGTAAGGTACTCATTAAAGATCTCACCCATTTCCTCTGGTTCCACAGATAACCTCCCATCTTTATCTTTGAGTGGGCCTACTTCTTCACTAGCTCATGCTCCTAATATATGTACAAAATGCCTTAGGGCTCTCCTTAACCCTGCTGGCTAGAGACATTTCATGGCCCCTTTTAGCCTTGCAACTCCCTGTTTGAGGTCCTTCCTACTTCCTCTATATTCTTGAATGAATGAATATTCTTTGCTGTCACGTGCATTCAATACAAAATAGTGAACAAAAAGTGTGTACTGTCGCTCGTACATAAGCATCTTTCACAGAATAAAAACAAAGATAACTTCAAGAATCCAACTCTTCCTTCTCTGCTGCTGCAGCATAGCATCTCCAGAGCCCCACTCCAGGCTTCCCAGCCCATGCCATGCTGCAGACTGTCCTGCTCCAGGCTTCCCAGCCCACGTCATACCACAGAGACTGTGGTGCTCTGGGCTTCCCAGCCCAAGTCGTGCTGCAGAGACTGTCCTGCTCCAGGATTCCCAGCCCATGCCGTGCTGCAGAGACTGTCCTGTTCCAGGATTCCCAGCCCATGCCGTGCTGCAGAGACTGTCCTGTTCCAGGATTCCCAGCCCATGCCGTGCTGCAGGGATTGTCCTGCTCCGAGCTTTCTAGCCCATGCCATGCCGCTGAGACTCTCTTGGATTTTTTTGGAGCTTCCCTTCCCCTCTCTCCAGCAGCTGCTGCTCCAAAAAGAGACAAATCAAGCCTGACCATTGGCAGCATCCACTCCAGACAACACATTGTTTTAAGTTGCCTAGATCTTTGGTATGCTTCCCTTTGTTTTTGACTCAGCTGATAATTTCCCTGATGAAGGACTTCTGCCCAAAACATTGATTTTCCTACTCCTCAGATGCTGCCTGACCTGCTATGCTTTTCCAGCACCACTCTAATCTAGACTCTGGTTTCCAGCATCTGCAGTCCTTGTTTTTACCACCCTGATAATTTCCCCTGTCATCCAAGGTTCCTGAATCCTGCCATTCCTGACCTCCACTTTCACAGGAACATGCACTCTAACCCCTTACCCGGCAAAGACGAGTTAACTTGTCTTCACCCAATTTGTCTTTTTCAGAGTGCGACAAGTAAACTCGTCCAAAACATATAATTCCAAAAACAGCCACAAATGAGTTTATACGTCAAGTCTCGGCATTTCTGGGCCCTTCTCAGCTAGAAACGAGTATATTCGGTGACTCATACATCTGCTAGTTATGTCTCTTCCGCCTCAGGCATTGCAAGAAGCGTCAACGCACCGCTTTTGGGCACACACTGTCATTCGTTTTTTTCTGTCTTTTTTTTATAAATTATGCCCAGATGTCGAGCTCAGAAGATGACAATGAGTATGAAACTTCTATTAGAAGCTTCGATACATCAGATGAGAGTGCAAGCTCATCTGATAGTGGCTATTCTCTCTCAAGTGAGGAGGAGGAGGATGGACGAATTTGGTGTCGACATGTGATGTCGGAAGAATGCATGCTTCCTCCACCACCACACTTCCCATTCACTGGAAATCCTGGAATATCAATTGATCAAGACACAGCTGATATGACTCCTTTGGATTTTTTTAGTCTTTTATGTGACAACAGAATTATTGATCGAGTTGTCAACAAAACTAATCGCTTTGCTGAACAAACTGGAGAAAGATTCTATGTGGTGCCCTATAACAAAGGCAGAAATTTGTGTGTTTTTCGCCTTGAAAATGCTTGGAGGGATTGTGAAAATGCCAGATCAAGAAATGAACTAGTCGAAAGATGAACTACTTGAAAGACCAATTTTCTTTTGCCGAAAATGGTATCTTCAAAATAAAATTTCAAGTAAAATATTGGAAATAGATATAAACAAAAGTTATTTCCATAATCAGCATTAAAAATACTATTTAAAAAAAGCAATAAAAAAATTCGTCTGAAAATGAAACGTTTTCTCCAAAAAAGTCGTCGGGAAGGGGTTAAAAGACTCCCACATATCAGATGTGGATTAACCCTCAAACAGCCACTCCAAATCCACATTCTCCAATTCTTGCCTTAACACCTTAATCCGAGGTTCCATCTTGTCTTTATCCATAAGTATCCAAAAACCTATGGAATTATGGTCATTATTCCTAAAGTGTGCCCCAACTGAAACTTTGATGACTTGAGTGGGCTTATTCCCCATACCAGATCCAGTATGGACTCCTCCCTTTTTAGACTATCCATGTACGATTTCAAAACACCTGCCTGGACGCACCAAACAATCCCCATCCAAACCCTGGCATGAAGGAAGTCCCAGTCAATATGAGGAAAGTTAAAATCATCCACCACAAGAAACCTGTTATTTTCACATCTTTCAAGAATCTGACTACATATCTCTCCCTCTGTCTCCCTCTGGCAGCTGGGAGGTCTGCATTGTGATTGCACCCTTCCTAAGCCTGAACTGTACCCATAATGCCTCACTGCAAGATCCCTCCAAGGTGTCCTGCCTTAACACAGCTTTGACACACTCCCTAACCAACAATGCAACTCCCCCACCTCTTTTGCTTCCTCCTCTAGTTTGTTTAAAACATCAATATCCTAGAACGTTAAGCTGCTAATCCTGTTCCTCATTCAACCAAGACTCTGTGATAGCAACAGCTGAAAATGTGTTGCTGGAAAAGCACAGCAGGTCAGGCAGCATCCAAGGAACAGGAGATTCGACGTTTCGGGCATAAGCCCTTCTTCAGGAATGAGGAAAGTGTGTCCAGCAGGCTAAGACAAAAGGTAGGGAGGAGGGACTTGGGGGAGGGGCGATGGAGATGCGATAGGGGAAGGAGGTCAAGGTGAGGGTGATAGGCCGGAGTGGGGTGGGGGGGCGAAGAGGTCAGGAAGAAGACTGCAGGTTAGGAGGGCGGTGCTGAGTTTGAGGGATTTGACTGAGACAAGGTGTTGGGAGGGGAAATGAGGAAACTGGAGAAATCTGAGTGATGGCAACAACATAACTGCATGCATTAATGCAGGCTCTAAATTCATCTCTCCAGCCAGTGTCACCTATGTCCCACAGGTGAATAAAAAGAAATTACACTATTTCAGTCAACAATGTTCTACTTATGGCTTAATAGTTTGCGGAGGCAGAACAAAGAGACAATCTCTCTGCAGCTAACAGCTTTGTGCCTGACCTGAGAGTGTATAATGGTGACACCTAAATGTTTGAAATTGAAAATGTTATGTTCCATTGTACTCATCACCAATTTAAAATCTTGTGTTGTACATTTTTTCAAGCTTTACTTTTGTTGTAAAAAGAAACACTGGGAAGAAACTGTTCCAAAAACACAGAAATAAATTCAAAACAATAATCAGCAAAAATAATTTTTAATTTATTTGACATTTTAAATGCACTAAAAACAACCAAGATCTTTAGGAAGCAACAAACTTGTTAGATAAAGGAAGACCAGCTGGTTCATCATGACTATGCCTTGCTGTTGTGATGTTTGTATGGCATATCATGAGACTCCCAATCGCTTAGCGTCAGAGTTTTACTGCACAGAAAGAGAGATTTCAGCCAATCATGTCAACTCGGTCATCAAGCATCTATCTGCATTAGTCCCATTCTCCAGCACTCTGTTTATAGACATGCACTCTATGGCACTTTAAGTATTAATTAAAAAATTCTTAAATGTTGTGATGGGTCCTGCCTCCACCACCCTTTCAGGCAGTGAGTTCCTGAAACTCAGTTGGATGAGAAAACTCTTCCTTAAATCCCATCTAAATGTCCTGCCCCTTACCTTAAATCTACGCCTCTAGTTTTTGGCCCCACTATCAAAGGGGAAGGTTTCTTCCAATCGATCCTATCTATAATCCCTCATAATATATACTTCAATCTGGCCTTCTCTGCTCTAAAGAAAGCAACTCCAGTCCATTTAGTCTTTATTAGATTAGATTAGATTCCTTACAGTGTGGAAACAGGCCCTTCGGTCCAACTAGTCCACACAGACCCTCCAAAGAGTAACCCACCCAGACCCATTGCCCCTAAATAATACACCTAACTCTACAGGCAATTTAGCATGGCCAATTCACCTAACCTGCACATTTTTGGACTGTGGGGGGAAACTGGAGCACCCAGAGGAAACCCACGCAGACACGGGGAGAATGTGCAAACTCCACACAGACAGTTGCCTGAGGCTGGAATCAAACCCCGGTCCCTAGCACTGTGAGGCAGCAGTGCTAACCACTGAGCCACCATGCCACCTCCTGAATCATTCCACCAAGTCAATGCCAGAGTGAATCGCCTTTGTATCCTCTCTCGTGCAATCTGATCTGATAGTGTGGTGACTAGTACTACACACAATGCTCCAACAGGGCCTAATTAACATCTTACAAAGCTGCATCATAAACCCCTTGCCTTTGTACTCCAAATCAAGACTGATAAAGGCTAAGATCTCATATGCCTTTGTAACCTGTCCTGTTGTGTTCAAGGATCTGTGGATGCATACAGCAAGGATCCCTCTGATCATCTGTAATCCCAGGATCATACCATTTATCAAATAATCTCTTGCCTCTTTAGTCCTCCCAAAATGCATCAATTCACATTTTTTTGCATTAAATTCCATTTGTCATTGTTCCGCCCATCTGAACAACTCACCTTGATCATCCTGTAGTCAAAAGCCTTCCTCCTTGCTATTTGATATGCCACCAATTTTCATTGTCTATGAAATTACTGATCATACCTCCTACATTATGTCTAGATAATTAATGTAGACAACAGACAGCAAGGAACCCAATGGAACACCACTGGACACAGGTTTGACATCACAAAAAAGGTCCTTCAAGCATTATCCTCTGCCTCCTACCACTAATCCAATTTTGGATTCAATTGGCCGATTATTGTGGAGCCTGTGGGCACTTATCTTCTTGACCAGTCTCCAATTTGACATTTTGTATAATTTTATAAGTTTCCATAAGATCGTCCTTCATTCTTCTAAATTCCAATAAGTATAGACCCTGTCTACTCAATCTCTCCTCATAATCCAACCATCTCAACTCCGGAATCAATTTAGTGAACTTACTCTGCACCCTCTCCAGTGCTACTTCATTCTGTCTCAAATTAGGAGACCAGGACTGTACACTGCACTCCAGGATAGACAGCAAAAAGTCAAATTTTTCAGCCAACAGTTGACTGACAAAAAAAACTTTCTCCCTAGTGAGTAGTGAAAGATCTATTTTTATCCATTAATATTCTCGTTACAATATCCTGTCATCTTATGTATGTGCAGTATCCCCTTTCTTCCACCCACTATGCAGAAACTAGATGGCAACAATTCCTGATTTGAAGGTCAGAATGGGGACCTGGCATGTCCAACTCTCTGCTCACTCCTCTAGCCCTTCATCAGTCACCAATATCTCAGGGAACGCTCCATGGACAGGGACTGCATGCAACCTTATACACTAGGATCTTCAGGTCTCCATTAGGACATGGGAAAGCAGGGTGCTAATTTCTCTATGTGTCTGGGGCAACCATCAGAACTGGCAGGGGAATACAGGCAAGCACTTGACAGGATTTAGATCTGACCTTTAAAGATGGCATCAGCGCCAGTAACCATGGGAATGGCCTGTGCTCCCACCTGTGGCAACTGGGAAAATGTAACAAGTGATGTGCCATAAGTTTGGTACATGGATAAGTTTGGGAAATTAACTCGCAAATGCTTACAGAGAAAATCTTTCTATGAAACTGACTGAAATTGAGACATTGCTGATTTCTGATATGATTCAGCCCCTGAATGTGAAAGGCTGACACAAGGTGCAGTGTAAAGAATATCATACTAAGGAAAACAAATCTGTTTAAAAACTAAAAAAACTGGATCAGGGGATGAAAACATATTTATAGTGTGTAATATGTGTGATGACATCAAATGCGTGGCTTATACTGATCCAAATACAATTTTAATCAAAGATAGCCATGGAACATTTTAGGGTTTTTTTGCCCAGTTTGGAAGGAAGTCATCACCTGAAAATACAAACGAATATTAGTGAAGAATGTTTGATTTTAAAGTATGTAACATGTATTAATACATTTGCCTGCTCTGGAATATTTTAAAATAGTTTATTATAATAAGATTAATTTAGAAAACAGCATTTTTACAACCTGGATTATTAATAGGTATTAAATGTGAAAAAGCTGGTGCTTAGTTTATTTTTGCTTTCAATCTCTTGCAGTAAGTGCCATTCAAATTTCTGTTAGAGAACCGAAGATCTGCTGTAGGTTTTAATGAAAACTTAGAAGTCCCCTGTGTATCAGACTCTAGCAGTTATCTAACTATTCTTGTGCATGTGACATCTAACAATGATAGTTAACTTTTTTATGTTCAGGCATGGAGTCCTGCACCTCTTGATAGCTCTTTCTGACTCCAACATTTAATAATCAGATGCCTCAAATTTTCTGATATTCTATAGGTTCATCATTTTACTTCTCAATTCTTGATGCTGCATCTCACGTTGCAGCACTTTGACTCTAACGCCTTGACGCTATCTATTATTGATCAGTTTTGCTGTGCTTTGCATTCCATAGCTTTTGCTCTCATTTCCTACTCTTGAATATTGTTGCACAACAAGTTTTGAATAGTTGCTCAGGGCCTTGCAACTCAGACACCATAACTTTCCCAGAAATGCAGTGCAAAGCCTGTTAATGCTATCTAATGCAGCAAATGTGAGAGTGGTTCTGAGCAATTCTGGGTTTGAACTCCTCATCCTGGAGATGATTTTGTATTGCTTTCTACTGTTTGTGGTTATTTAAATGATGATAAGAAAATTGGATCGCAGATGGAACAATGGTATTTCTTCAGAGAAGCATTTCTGGCGGGCCAGTCTTAAGAGACTGACTTGAGCTGCTACCTGGCAAATTAAAATTGATCTGTTTCTGTAGCTAGCATTTGATCAACAATCCCAGTTTTACATTCAGATGGCAAATATCTAAATCTTTGAAATCCTGAAACAATTTAATCTGGGAGTTTGGAGCAAAATCGATGTCACACTGAATGCAGGACCGGAGAATAGAAAACAATATAGTGAGTCCTACACCAGATTATACAAGATATTTGGCTTGATTAATGCTCCACTGGAGACTGTGTCCATTTCTTCACACCTAAATTTAGCATCAGAATCATCTATTTTCTCTTTCTTCACATGTTTGTCTACTTTCCCCTACAATGGATTTATGTGCAATATCTTTGCTTTCATTTCATTTCTGGAATATGTCCTGAAGCAGGAGAGATTAGTAAAAAGACTTCAGCACTTGGTCAGGATGTCAAAGCCCACTGGACCTTACAACAATCTGACACCTAACTGGGGGCTGCTGGACTTTTTAACCAGTATTAGGATCCTGAGGGAGGAAGTTCTGACCAGTGAGAGATCAGCAGCTTCAGACAGTGGACCTCTAGTATAGAAGAGCAATCACAGGTAAGGTTACTGTTTAGGAAGATGTCTTATGGGCTTGGAGTCACTGAGAGAAGGGGCCCATTGATAGACAAACAGAGCAAAGTGAGATGTAAAAGTACACTCTGATCTTTGTGCTTCTTCTCCAGCATAGATTTTGCCAACAGACACATAATGTGGCTTTGTCCATTGGGCATTGATGATGAATTGAAAAGACAGAAAATAAAACAAAATGCAGATTTATGGGAGTTCTCCAAATGCATGCAGACAAAGTCTGTTGGCAGACATTCAACCACCTTTAAAATCACACTGTTTTCTCTGGCCTGGAAAGTTCCAAGCTGAAGAGATGCCTGTTCTCCACTGGGCCAGTCCATCCTGACCCAGAGCAATATCAGAGCAATAGCTTCCTGATGTGCAGCAATGACTTAATTTAATGCAGCGAACGTTCCTTACCCTTTAGTGACAGGGACTAATGCCCAATGGCTCTGACATCCATCATTATGAAGTGCTTTGAAAGGTTAGCAATGGCACACATCAACTCCAGCCTCTCAGATTGGCTTGATCCGCTACAATTTTCTTACTGTCACAATAGGTCCATGGCATATATCATCTCCCTAGCCCTATGCTCATCCCTGGAACATCTGGATAACACAGGCTCCTATTTATTGACATTTGCTCTGCCTTCAAACACCATAATTCTGAACAACTCATCTCCAAACTCCGAGACCTAGGACTCTGCTTCCCACTCTGCAACTGGACCCTTCACTTCCTGTACTGCAGACCGTAATTAGTAATGATAGGCAACAACACCTCCTCCATAATAATCCTTAACATTGGTGCCCCACAAGGCTGCATACTCAGCCCCCTAATATGCTCCATATACACTCACGGCTGCGTAGCCAAACTCAGCTCTAACTCCATTTACAAATTTGTTGATGACACCATTGTTGTGAGTTGGATCTCAAATAATGACAAGACAGAAGTACAGGAAAGAGACAGGCAGCTTACAGAAAACAATTTCTTCCCCCAATTCAGCAAAACAAAGGATGTTGTCATTGACTTCAGGAAGTGGAGTGGGGGACATGCCCCTGTCTGTATCAATGGTGGTTGAGAGCTTCAAGTACCTTCGAGTAAATATCACTGGCAATCTATCTTGTACTCTCTTGTCATTGTTTGAGATCCAACCTAATCCAAAGATGTGCAGATCAAGTGAATTGGACATGCTAAATTGCCCATAGTGTTAGGTGCATTAGTCAGGGGTAAATATAGGGTAGGGGATTGGGTCCAGTTGCGTTACTCTTCGGAGGATCGGTGTGGACTTGTTGGGCTAAATGGCCTGTTTCCATACTGTGGGGATTCTAACCTAATCCTAGTCTACTCATTTCAATGCTACATTTAAGAAAACACACCAACACCTTTACTTCCTCAGAAGGCCAAAGGAAATTCAGCATGACAACAATGATTCTTACCCGTTTTTATAGATGCACCATAGAAAGTATCCTATCCAGATTCATCATGGCTTGGCGCAGCAACTGCTCTGCCCAAGACCACAAGAAATTGTAGGGTTATGAGCACTAGGTAAAAACAATGACTGCAGATGCTGGAAACCAGATTCTGGATTAGTGGTGTTGGAAGAGCACAGCAGTTCAGACAGCATCCGAGGAGCAGTAAAATCGACATTCCGGGAAAAAGCGCTTCATCAGGAATACAGGCAGAGAGCCTGAAGGGTGGAGAGATAAGTGAGAGGAGGGTGGGTTTGGGGAGAAAGTAGCACAGAGTACAATAGGTGAGTGGGGGAGTGGATGAAGGTGATAGGTCGGGGAGGGGGTGGAGTGGATAGGTGGAAAAGAAGATAGGCAGGTAGGGCAAGTCATGGGGACAGTGCTGAGCTGGAAGTTTGGAACTGGGGTGAGATGGGGGAAGGGGAAATGAGGAAACTGTTGAAGTCCACATTGATGCCCTGGGGTTGAAGTGTTCCGAGGTGGAAGATGAGGCGTTCTTCCACCAGCGTCTGGTGGTGAGGGAGCGGCGGTGAAGTAGGCCCAGGACCTCCATGTGTTATGAGCACAGCCCGGTCCATCATACAAAACAGCCGTACTTCCATTGACTCAATCTACATGTCCCACTACCTTGGGAAAGCAGTCAACATCATCAAAGACCCCTCCCACCTCAGTTATACTGCCTTCAACCCTCTGTCAACAGGCAGAAGATTCAAAAATTTTAAAACATATACCCACAAATTCAAGAACAGCTTCTTCTCCACTGTTTTCAGACTTATGAACGAAGGTCTCATATTTGAGTTAATCTTTGTCTGTACCTTCTCTGTATTCTGTTCTGTTACCCTGATGAAGATATGATTTACCTGAATACTTTCGCTGTATCTTGTTACATGTGACAATACTAAATCAAATCAAACCTAATCAGTAGTGACTGAAAATGTAATCGATCGGTGGGGAACTAAGCAAGACACTCAACAGCCCTGATGCCTAGCTGATGGAAACAATCTGACCAGGCCACTCATGCTCACCAATTGCTGTTTCAGAAGTTTCATATTAACATCTACAAATGAGGGGATGATAACTCCCCCCTTTAAACAAACTTACAGACAAAACCTTTCTGATCTCTCCTGGATCTGGAATAATTGTTGCCTAATTGGCAACAGCCCTTAAGTGGTCAGTAAAAGAACATTAAAAGGTTTCTATTGGCAGCAGAATGGGAAGGTGTGCCTTCTCACCCATACCTCATTTCCAACGTAAGACCATAAGGCAAAGGAGCAGAAGTCAGGCCATTCAGCTCATCAAGTCTGCTCTACCATTCAATCATGGCTGATAAGTTTCTCATCCCCATTCTCACACCTTCACTGTTAACCCTTGATCCCATTGCAAATCAAGAACCTATCTATCTATCTCAGTCTTAAATACACTCAATGACCTGGCCTCCCCAACCTTCTGCAGCAGTGAATTCCATAGATTTGCCACTCTCTGGCTGAAGAAGTTTCTCCTTATCTCCATTTTAAAAGGTTTTCCCTTTACTTGAAGTCTGTGTCTTCAACTCCTAGTGTAGGTGAGAAGATGGTGGAATTCTGGTGGGATTCCACTGATGAAGTTTTCTTCCTGCTTCCAGACCCACCATCTCCAGGACAGGTAGATTCTGCCTTGTTTATGTCAATCACTTATTGCAGTAGTGAGTTCCACATTCTCACCACTTTTTGGATGAAGAGGTTTCTTTTAAATTTCTTATTGGATTTCTTGGTGACCTACATGGTTTTGATGGTCTCTACTTATGCTTATCCCCACAAAAGAAAAAAAAAGAATCTGACTGTACCCTCTCTATCAAAATCTTCATAATTTTGAAGTCCTCCATTAGGCAAACTGTCAGCCTTCTTTTTTCTCAAGAGACAAGAGTCCCAGCTCAACAATTCTTTCCGGATGTACCTAACCACTGCCATGACAACAGATCAGAACTCCAAATTACCCACAGACATGTTGAACATTTAATTACTTGTGTTTTTGAGAAGTGAGTCTACAGCCAAAAGATGAACATGAACCTAACTTCAATGACTGTTGGGAAATGTTCGGTGTGAATCTATGGAATGTCACACCTGGCACATATCAAGGAAACTTCAAAACAGAAAGACTTCAAGGGAAGAGGTAATGAGGTGCTGACTACCTCATTCATCAGAAGACCTTCTGCAGATTATATCCCAAACTGCATACATGTTTGTGTTTCTTCCTTCTAAAAATATACACAAAAAGGGGTTTAAAAACATACTGTAACTTCTGGTCTGTATATGTTAGTGTTTAGATGTGCTAGTGTGGACTCATTCTGTGTGAATGTCACAGCTTAAGGAGAGCCATTAGACATTGTTGCACTGAAAAAAAATGCTATCTTCCTCTGAGTTCTGAAGCCAGGCAGGCCACATGACAATAGAAAGAAAGCCTATCAATGAACTGAGAAACTAACAATCCTGAAATCAACTGCTTCACATTCAATATTAGCATCACCAATCTATACAAATTAACAGCTATAGTGTTCCGCTATCTATTCATTGTGAAACTCAAAAATTGATTTGTTTATCTTTTGAACCATGATCTTTTTATTCAATTTATGTTTTTAAATTCCATGCATCTGTTGCATTTTATCACCATTTCTCATATTTAAAAATAATCCTTTATTTATCTGCAAGAGACCTGATTAATTTAGCTCCTTTACAATTGTATTGCAATAAAGGTATCCATGAGGGAAGGGATTTTTAAAAATATTAATCTTATTGAGACCAACAAAGTCAGGGTTGAATTAATATGGGGAGCCAATTCATCCCTCTTCATGAGGAGTATCCTGCCTAGAATCAAAATGAATTGAGGACCCTCACCTAGGAACTCATCGTGACACTGCACATCCCCATTATCAAGTTTCCCTGCATCCCAGTGCCATTATGTCCTTTTCATGATGTGCTGATCAAAACTGATGGCTTTGCTGCTTATGTCACAACTATTAGTCATTGATATATTTGTACTCCAAGATCCCTTTATTCCTCATACACTTATACCTTCCAAATAATAAATACCCTTCCTAGTCATCCAAACAAAATACACAATCTCACATCTTTCTATTTGGATGTAATTTGTCACTTATTGTCCATTCTGCAAGTTTATTAATGTCCTGCAGAGGTCGATTGCAGTCCTCCTCTGTACTAACTATTCCCTCCAAAAGTGATGTCATTGCAAATTCTGGTTTTGATTTCAAAGTCCAAATCTTTAGTAAGTTATGAACCGCATCCTGTCGGTACCAATTCTGACCATCTACCATTCTGAATAACCTTCCTTTAATCCCACTCTGAACCTGTGCAATGTTTTTGAATGTTTATCTGATTGTTTATCTGTACCCTTCAGAACTGTATAGGATGCTGCATCAGCTTTGTAGCAGTACAGCATGAGTCATGCTGTGCTGTTCAGATCTAGTGCCGCATTACCTTTGTTCCAAACTCCCAGTTGTGTCTATGGTGCTGCTGTGAAGTTCAAGTTGCCTTAAGTTTATTAGTGTGCCATATGTTTGAATCAAAATGCTATTAGACCTCTCTTTGGTCAGACTCAGTTACTGGTGCCAAAACACAAATCTTTACTATAACCCCTGATGAGCGAAACATCAGGGAGTTGCTAAAAATGGAAAAAATTCACTAAACATAACAGGTGGAATTCTCTCTTTGCTACACAATAGAGCTTGCTTTCAGGAGAAATTAGTCACAATCCTCACTGTGCTTACTTTCAGATCCTGACAGCAAAAAGCCTGTATAAATATTCAGGCTTCACACTGCTGCTATTCAAGCATTTTCACCATCTGCTCTGGTAAGTTCTAATCTCAGGTCAAGAGATTAGAGCTTGAGTGATGGATTTTGAATGTAATTTTCAAGTAGGCAGTCAGGTGAAGTAAGGGATGAAGAGGCATGTGTCCAGCAACACTGGTACAGACCAGTTGGACTGAATGGCTTGTTACTATGTTAGGAGGTAGTGTGGACTGCAGATGCTAGAGAGTCAGAGTCGATAAAGTATGGTGTTGGAAATGCACAGACATTTCAGACATAACCCTTCATCAGGACTGAAATAAGGTTATGCCCAAAACGTTGAATCTCTTGTTCCTCGGATGCCACCTGACCTGCTGTGCTTTTTCCAGGGCCACATGTTATCGGCTTGTTACTGTGCTACATGTTCTATATCTTTCCACGCAATTCATTTTCTAGTTGTTTTGTGACTGTTAGAATTACAACTGTAGAAGGACATCATCAAAAGGAAGTGAAATGTAGGATAAACACTGGTTCCACAAACATGTAGTAGACTCCATAGCGGAAGGCTGAGGATCTGTCACACCAGTCATTTCATTTAGTTGTATTTTCAGAATCTGATTTTGACGTGAGTGAGGATAGAGTTGGACATCCCGTGAACAGAACTTGTATCTGTTTCCATTATAATGTCCATTCCTGAGGTGACTATCCCAAGTGAGGAGAAGTGAACTGACTCCTTTTCTTTATTCATCCACCTCTTCAATTGTTTGCAACAAGGCTAACTTAAAAAGGATCTCTTTTATCATGGATGCCTTTCCCTTAAGGATATGAGGTAGGCCATTTTAGGACTGATATAAGGAGAAATTTATTCACACAGAGTGGCATGCCTGTGTAATTGTGAAATGTTGAGGCCAAAAAAGTTTTATGTTTTTAACAAGGAGGTAAAGTAGTTCTCTGTGCCAAAGGGATCAAAGGGTATGGGGAGAAAATGGGAATAGGGTACAGAATTGGATGATCAGCCATGATCATATGGAATTGCAAAGGAGGCTTGAAGGGCCGAATGGCCTAGTCCTGCTCCTATATTTTAAGTTGCTCAATGCCCTGGTCCAGGAGTGCTTGTGGTTACTGCCCATAATGTGTGCCCTGAGATGTTGGTGCTGGATATTCACATTCATCTGCCAGATGTTTGCCTATTTGACTGAATTGTTAATGTCCCTCTGAAATTGCTCAGCATCATCCTCACACTTTACTATTCTCTCTAGCTTAGTATCATCTGCTAGTTTAGAGACTTTGCCCTCAACATCCATCTTCAAATTGTTTATAAAAACCATAAAAAGCAAGTGTCCTAACATCGATTCCTGGGGAATAACATTTTCATCTCTTCTTCAGTCTGAGAAATACCTTCCGTTTCCTATTTTTTGGTTGGCTTCTACTCCATGCTGCCAAGGACCCATTAATCCCAAACATTTCTAATTTTAAGAGATGTACTTTGTCTCATGTTTTTTTAATGAAGAGTGGTTGAGACAGAGGAGCTGCCAAATGGACTACTTCAAGTTAATAAATTAAGCAGCTTGAGAGGTCTCGGGTGTTTTTTTTATATAAAGTTGGAACAATAGAAGCAGTATGACTGGGTGGAGTCAAGCTCCCACAGAACCAAAGTTTTGTTTAGCTTTCAGCAATTGCTGGGATTTTGAAGCTGGTTGCGATATCTTTCTCTGTTACAGTTAAACCGGGAGCTTTTCCTGCTGCCAGAATTGCATGTGAGACAATTTATTTTACTGACTTTGCCTTTGCCAAGGGTGTGTTTCTGGGATGTTACTATATTGGAACAGTTCCTGTTTAGTAATTAAATCATCTATTATTCTATTAAGTTAAAGTTAGACCAATTGTTCTCTTTCTTTTGTTTGTACTTTAACAATAGGCAAAGAATAAAGTGTGTTTTTCTTAAAGCCAAGTCATGCAAACAATCAAATTAGATCTGGACACAGCACCTTGCACTTGCCTTTAAATAAGAAAATGTTAGGGTCTAGGCTATCTCCTTGATATATTTGGAGAGAGTTTGGCCTGATCCATAACACATTGCAATTATAATTACCACCCAGTGTATTTTATTTGATGTACAATGTTTTACAATGTCCTTAGGTCATAAAAGGTGCTGTATAAATTCATGTTCTTTGTTTCAATCTATTTGTAGGATGCCAAAATGACTGTTCGTAATTTATACATTATAATTAAAACACATACACAGCAGACTTCTGATAAAATGTACTACAGAAAGCTGAAATTACAAGGCCCTGTTGACAGTCTGGAGCTTATCTGGCACTGAGTGCAGATTGGACAATTGAGGCTATAATTGTATAGTCCTGTTGCTAAACCATATTTATGTCTTTCACAGCTCTGTGGCAACAGCACAACCTCACAGTTTCTTTATATAGTTACATTGGAAACTTTATAGCACACAAAGCAATTTAGAAAAATATTTCAGCATGCTTCCTATTAATGGTTTTTATGCTTTCTCTTCCCTTAGGTTCTCATTCTATTTTTCCAGTGTTAAAAAACAAACAAATTCCATTCACCAAAGCAACAACACAGGCCATTTTTGAACTACTTATGTGAAGCTGTTATAGATGATGATTTCCTTACTTTTCTTATTTCCCTTCATTGTAATAAGATGCTGGAGATGAAGAATGTACTACTTAGTCAATCACATGATCCAGGAGGACACCTCCCAACTATTAGTGAGTTAATTTTCTTCAACAATTGAACATCATGGAACTGCAATGGCAGTTTATGTTTAGCTATGTGAAAAAAAGTCTGGTTTCTGCCAGCCCACTGACTTTCTCTTTCATTATTTCATTCTACATCAGTAAGTTAATTAGGACAAAATAGGAGATGAGTTGTTCATGTGGTTCTATGCAAAGGCTAAAATGCAGTTTTAGCCTGGGGAATGAATGGCAAACCAATTTATGGATATAACTTCCTTTACTGATCAAACATTTTATTTAATGACAAAACTACCACCAGTCAATAAAAACCTCTTTCTGGTTGACTCAGCACTGTAAATGAATAACATCCCATGTGTATATGAAGCCAGAATTCTCAAAGATGCAAAAACACAAAACCATGCAAGCACTGTACAATTTACCCCAAAGACCACAAGATTGTTCTGAATATCGAGTCATTCTAAGTTCTATGGAAAGTGACTGTTTCACAAACCTTTATGCTTTGTAAACTGTGTGGTGTGAGGAACATTTTGCAGATATTAATGTCATCAAAGGTCAAGACAGACAACAATACCCTCAGGAGTATTTAAAAGGAAATGCATTGTTTACTACCACAATTCTAATTGTGAATGTCTCCATCAGTTTTAAAACAATCCCAAATAGAGGATAGGAAACATTTGGTGTTTATAATAGAAAGTCCATGTTACATTTTGTAAGCCTTGTCCTATTGGTTGTGGTTTCTTTTCAGATGGTCCTAGCACAGTAAGAACAGCCTCCAACATCAGTCCAAGGGAGTGACCACGATCAAACATCCACTTGGCCTGTCATGGCCAGTGGGTCTGCGCCTCTGCAGATTGCAGAGTGGGTCATGGCAAAAGGTTGAGGATTCTGTCCTTCACCAAAATGGTAACCCAACTATACAATCCCACTCTACCCTGCTGTTGGCTGTCTTTAACTCTAATAATGGAAAGAAAAGGTCTGAGGATATTAAAGTTGGTGGTACAAAGGATGTAGGTGGTCATAAGGTGGTGAGGTGTCCTCAGTGAGTGGGCAGGGCAATGACCTTGCCAGGTTAGTGGTGTGAGGCATTATGGTGGGTGACAGCAAACAAGGAATAGGAAATGTTGCAGAACATAAGCCTTGGTGAGAGGTGGGTGCAGTTACCATGGCACAGCAGGGGAAACCATTGACATTCTTGTGGCAATGCTGGCTATTCTTCTACACCAGTAAGACCACACTGACCCAAGTGACACCTCACACCAGACTGCCAGGTTCTGCTGGTGGATCTCCTCTGCCAGTCCTTTGAGAAGAGGACTCTTCTTTTGCACTTCTCATCCTCCAGAGAATTGCAGTGTCACCTACCCCTTCTACACCATATTCTGATTCCGTCTGACAATGTGCAGCTTTGAAATGCCAGCAGTCGTTCAGGCACAGAACTGGCTTTTAAAAGGGAGCACAGGTACACAGGATGTTGGTCTCTCAATGGATATCGGCTGAGCTACAAGTTGCTCCAGAAATGCTAAGATGGGACCAGAGATACCATGCAGTCAGCGTAGGTAATTAGAGTCAGAGAGATGTACACATGGAAACAGACCCCTCAGTCCAACTCGTCCAGGCCGACCAGATTTCCTAACTTAATCTTGTACCACTTGCCAGCACTTGGCCCATATCCCTCCAAACCCTTCCTATTCATGTGCTCATGCAGATGCCTTTTAAATGTTGTAATTGTGCAAGCCTTCATCACTTTCTCTGGCAGCTCACTCCATACACACACCAACCTATGTGAAAAAGTTGCCCCTTAGGTCCCTTTTAAATTTTTCCTTTCTCACCCTGTAATTCTGGACTACCCCACTCCAGGGAAAAAAAATCTTGTCTATTTACCACGATTTTATAAATCCTTACAAGGTCACCTCTCAGCCTCCAATGCTCTAAGGAAAACAGCTTTAGCCTATTCAGCTTCCCCCTGTAGCTCAAACCCTCCAACCCGGACAACATCCTTGTAAGTCTTTTCTGAATCCTTTCGAGTTTGACAACACCCTTCTAATAGGAGGGAGATCAGCATTGTACACAGTATTCCAAAAGTGGCCTAACCAATGTCCTGTACAGCCACAACATAACCTCCCAACTCATAAACTCGATACTCTGGCCAAGAAAGGAAAGCATACTAAACATCTTTTTCACCATCGTATCTACATGTGATTCCGCTTTGCAGGACCTATGAACCTGCACTCCAAGGTCTCCTTGTTCAGCTAATGAGATCAGTCCAGTAAGATCAGGTGAGAAATCCTGCTAGTCTGCAAAAAACACAATGCAGCCCAGCTTTGGACAAAACTACTTCAGTAAGGCATTCGACAAGGTTCCCTATGGGAGACTGAATAGCAAGGTTAGATCTCATGAAATACAGGGAGAACTAGCCATTTGGATATAGAACTGGGTCAAAGGTAGAAGACAGAGGGTGATGGTGGAGGGTTGTTTTTCAGATTGGAGGCCTATGACCAGTGGGGTGCCACAAGGATCGGTGCTGGGTCCTCTACTTTATGTCATTTACATAAATGATTTGGATGTGAGCATAAGAGGTACAGTTAGTAAGTTTGCAGATGAGACCAAAATTGGAGGTATAGTGGACTGCGAAGAGGGTTACCTCAGATTACAACAGGATCTGGACCAGATGGGCCAATGGGCTGAGAAGTGACAGATGGAGTTTAATTCAGATAAATGCGAGGTGCTGCATTTTGGGAAAGCAAATCTTAGCAGGACTTATACACTTAATGGTAAGGTCCTAGGGAGTGTTGCTGAACAAAGAGACCTTGGGAGTGCAGGTTCATAGCTCCTTGAAAATGGAGCCACAGGTAGATAGGATAGTGAAGAAGGCATTTAGTATGCTTTCCTTTATTGGTCAGAGTATTTAGTACAGGAGTTGGGAGGTTTTGTTGCGGCTCTGTAAGACATTGGTTAGGCCACTGTTGGAATGTTGCGTGCAATTCTGGTCTCCTTCCTATCGGAAAGATGTTGTGAAACTTGAAAGGATTCAGAAAAGATTGACAAGGATGTTGCCAGGGTTGGAGGATCTGAGCTACAGGGAGAGGCTGAACAGACTGGGGCTATTTTGCCTGGAGCGTCGAAGGCTGAGGGGTGACCTTATAGAGATTTACAAAATTATGTGGGGCATGGATAGGATAAATAGGCAAAGTCTTTTCTCTGGGGTCGGGGAGTCCAGAACTAGAGGGCATAGGTTTAGGGTGAGAGGGGAAAGATATAAAAGAGACCTAAAGGGCAACTTCTTCATGCAGAGGGTGGTACGTGTATGGAATGAGCTGCCAGAGGATGTGGAGGAGTCTGGTACAATTGCAACACTTATGAGGCATTTGATGGGTATATGAATATGAAGGGTTTTGAGGGATCTGGGCCGGGTGCTGTCAGGTGGGACTAGATTGGGTTGGGATAACTGGTCGGCATGGATGGGTTGGACCGAAGGGTCTGTTTCCATGCTGTACATCTCTATGACTCTATTGACCTTAAACTCTTAACAACCTCCTACATGCCAACAAACAATCCATCTGAATGTGCACCTAGTTGATGCACTTTGATAAGTCATTCATAACGTTACCTGGGGAAATGAGTTACTGGCAGCACGGTGTCACAGTGGTTAGCACTGCTACCCCACAGCGTCAGAGACCCGGGAACAATTCCCACCTCAGGCAAAATTCTCCCAGTGTCCGTGTGAGTTTCCTCCGGGTGCTCCAGTTTCCTCCCACAATCCAAAAATGTGCAGATTAGGTGAAATGGCCATGCTAAATTGCCTGTAGCATTAGGTGAAGGGATAAATGTTGGGGAATGGGTCTGGGTGGGTCGCTGTTCGGAGGGTCAGTGTGGACTTGTTGGGCCGAGGGGCCTGTTTCCACACTCTAAGTAATCTTTACTCTTTCATGTAAATAAGAAACAAGAAAGGGGCCTCATTCAAACTCTGCCTGTATGTAAACCACTCATTGCTTGTGCATAGAGTCAGGGAGATGTGTAGGTGCAAACATTTCACCTGTCTCATGAATGTTTCACAATTACTCCAAAGTGATTGTCGTCCAATTTAGTCAAATGACTGAAGATCTGATGGCCAACGTATTGGATCCAGTTGCCACCCTAACAGCTAGTTCAAAGATGAAGAGGGATCTTTAAAGCTCAAGAGGTTCTTACTGAGACCCAGCAAGGAATCACCTCAGTTACTCATTGGGAAGACTATCCCTGACCAACCCAAATATGAAAGACCAACTTCAAATTAATGTCTTCGAAAGGTCATCACAAAAAAGGAGACTTGTGACCGTGTGAAGAACATATATGCTGTACCTTGTGCTATTTCAGTTATTTTATTTTTCATTTTAGTTTCTAATTACATTTTGTAACTGAGCATACTAGAGTGAAATGGTGAAGCAGTGATGATATCACATCAGGATTTCCGAATTTCCCCATTTCAGCTTTATTACAACATCACCAATATTTTACGAGGTATTAGTTGCAGAATATTTTCACCATCACTACCTTATCAGCAATCTGGCAGAGTAGAAGAGAGTCAAAATTGGATTGATTCTATGCCCTGCTGCTAGATCAACTTAAAGATAGATTACATATAGAAGTTAAAATTAATCCCAAAAATATTTTTTTTTACCTTGCAGTCCTTTATCAGTAAACCAAATATTCAGCTCAGCTGTGTTCACATAAAGCTGGTGCAAAACTCTGTCTTTGTTTCACACAAATATTCCAGGGAGTTACCAGAGCCAGATTCCCTGATAAACTCTAAAGAACAGGGACCATCTTGTTTATTATCAAGCTTTGAAGCCAAAATGATCACTAACTCTAATCCATCCTGTTGTCGAGAGGAAGAACTGACTGTGCTCTGTGTTTAGCTCTGAGCTAATACACTGTACATGGTTTCATATCATGTATGAAATGTACCCTGTCACATTAGTTACTGAAATCGTAAACCTGAATAACATAACACTAGTTTTGTACACCAAACATTCTTATTTGTCAGCATCATTACCATCTTTCAGGTTGTCAAGAAAAATGCCAGTAGATATGATATTTTCCTTGTAAACATCAAATATTCCATGGATTTCCATCCACTATGTCTTTCTTTTGTCTTAGGAGGTGTTATTAGTCATAGGGTCATACAAAAATGTACAGCATGGAAACAGACCCTTCAGTCCAACCTGTCCATGCCGGCCAGATATCCCAATCCAATCTAGTCCCACCTGCCAGCACCCAGCTCATATCCCTCCAAACCCTTCCTATTCATATACCCATTCAAATGCCTCTTAAATGTTGCAATTGTACCAACCACCACCACTTTCTCTGGCAGCTCATTCCATACCCATACCATCCTCTGCATGAAGAAGTTGCCCCTTAGGTCTCTCTTATATCTTTCCCCTCTCATCCTAAACCTATGCCCTCTAGTTCTGGACTCCCCCACCCCAGGGAAAAGACTTTGCCTATTTATCCTATCCAAGCCCCACATAATTTTGTAAACCTCTATAAGGTCACCCCTCAGCCTCCGACGCTCCAGGGAAAACAGCCCCAGCCTATACAGCCTCTCCCTATGACTCAAATCGTCCAATCCTGGCAACATCCTTGTAAATCTTTTCTGAACCCTTTCAAGTTTCACAACATCTTTCCAATAGGAAGGAGACCAGAATTGCACGCAATATTCCAACAGTGGCCTAACCAATGTCTTGTACAGTTGCAACATGACCTCCCAACTCCTGTACTCAATACTCTGACCGATAAAGGAAAGCATACCAAACGCCTTCTTCACTATCCTATCTACCTGCAGCTCCACATTCTGGGGAAGGTGGGACCTGCACTCCAAGGTGATTTACTCAATGTGACCATGATGGTATCTAAGCTACTTGTCCTACAACCATTTTGAGGAGCTATTCCAAAGACCAACCAATCTCAATAATAAAGAATAAGGCTGTTTTTTGTGTGCCTACAGCAATGGGATTATCCTGTAGGTATAGGTTGATCTTTCATTAAAGAAAGGTGGTTGGAGGTGGATTAACCTGACGGTCACTTCTCTTCAAGTGAGGGGAGAGGCTGAAAAAGCAGAATATTCAATGGTAACCCCAGCCTGAACCCACACTATTGGTACCATTCTGCATCACAAAACAGCCGTCCAAACAACTGAGCTAACTGTCTGAATAAAACAAGCTTGGGGAGTTTCAGAAGGCATGTACAATGATGTCCAAGCCTGCTTGTGTATCCAGGGAGAAGTCCTCGTTTGTAGAGTCAATCATCATTGTAGGATATAATGTTTTGAAGACTAAGTGTAGAGTTATGGCAGCGCAGGCAGTGGAATGTTCCTCCTGCAGGATGTTTGAGGTAGGGGTGACCACCGATGCTCCTGCCGACTTCACCTGCAGGAAGTGCAGCCAGCTCCAGCTCCTCACAGACCGCGTTAGGGAACTGGAACTGGAGTTGGATGAACTGAGGATCATTCGAGAGGCTGAGAGGGTGATAGATAGAAGCTACAGGGACATAGTTACACCAGAGAACAGAGGTAGCTGGGTAACAGTTAGAGGTGGGAAGGGGAGAAAGCAGGCAGTACAGGGATCCCCTGTGGTCATTTCCCTCAACATTAAGTATACTGATTTGGATACTGTTGGGGGGTCGGCCTAGCAGGGGTGAGCTGCAGTGACTGGGTCTCTGGCACGAGGTCCGGCTCTGAGGCCCAGAAAGGAAAGGGGGAGATGAGGAGAGCGCTAGTTATAGGATACTCTATAGTTAGAGGGACAGACAGGTGGTTCTGCGGACATGAGCGAGACTCTCGGATGGTTTGTTGCCTCCCGGCTGCCAGGGTCCGAGAAGTCTCAGACCGTGTCTTCAGAATCCTTAAGGGGGAGGGTGTGCAGCCAGAAGTCGTGGTGCACATTGACACCAACGACATAGGTAGGAAGAGGGGTAGGGAGGTCATTCAGGAGCTCAGGAAGTTAGGCTGGAAGCTAAAAGCTAGGACGGACAGAGTCGTCATCTCCGGGTTGTTGCCGGTGCCACGTGTCAGTGAGGCAAGGAATAGGGAGAGAGTGCAGTTGAACACACGGCTGCAAGGATGGTGTAGGAGGGAGGGCTTCAGGTATTTGGACAATTGGATTGTATTCTGGGTAAGATGGGACCTGTACAAGCCAGATGGGTTGCACCTGAACCAGAAGGGCACCAATATTCTGGGAGGTAGGTTTGCTAGCACTCTTCGGGAGGGGGTTTAAACTAATTTGGCAGGGGGATGGGATCCAGACTTGTAGTCCAGCAAGTAGGTTAGCTGTTTTTCAGGATATCCAAAAATGCAGGGAGGCTGTGGAGAAGTTGGCACTGACAGGGAATACTTGCAGACACAGAGATGGGCTCATGTTGTATACTTCAACACAAGGAGTATCAGAAATAAGGTGGGTGAACTTAAGGCGTGGATCGGTACTTGGGACTACGATGTTGTGGCCATCACAGAAACGTGGATAGAAGAGAGACAGGAATGGTTGTTGGAGGTTCCTGGTTACAGATGTTTCAGTAAGATTAGGGGGGTTGGTAAAAAAGGAGGGGGGAGTGGTGTTGCTAATTAGAAATGGTATAACGGCTGCAGAAAGGCAGTTCAAGGGGGATCAGCCTTTAGAGGTAGTATGAGCTGAAGTCAGAAATAGGAAAGGAGCAGTCATCTTGTTGGGTATTTACTATAGGCCCCCCAGTAGCAGCAGAGATGTGGAGAAACAGATTGGGAAACAGATTTTGGAAAGGTGCAGAAGCCACAGGGTAGTAGTCATGGGTGATTTCAAGTTCCCAAATATTGATTGGAAGCTCTTTAGATCAAGTAGATTGGACGGGGCAGTGTTTGTGCAGTGTGTCCAGGAAGCTTTTTTAACTCAGTATGTAGATTGTCCGACCAGAGGAGAGGCCATATTGGATTTGGTACTTGGTAACGAACCGAGACAAGTGATAGGCTTGTTAGTGGGTGAGCATTTTGGTGATGGTGACCACAATTCTGTGACTTTCACCTTGGTTATGGAGAGATATAGGTGCGTGCAACAGGGTAGATTTTACAACTGGGGGAGGGGTAAACATGATGCTGCAAGACAGGATCTGAGGAGCATAAGTTGGGAGCATAGGCTGTCAGGGAAGGATGTCATTGAAATGTGAAACTTTTTCAAGGAACAGATAGGACGTGTCCTTGATATGCATGTACCTGTCAGGCAGGAAAGAGATGGTCGTGTGAGGGAACCTTGGTTGACGAGGGAGGTTGAATGTCTTGTAAGGAGGAAGAAGGAGGCTTACATAAGGTTGAGGAAACAAGGTTCAGACAGAGCATTGGAGGATAGCCAGGAGGGATCTGAAGAAAGAGATTAGAAGAGCTAAGAGAGGGCATGTAAAATCTTTGGCGGGTAGGATCAAGGATAACCCCAAGGTCTTTTATGCGTATGTGAGAAACATGAGAATGATGAGAACGAGGGTAGGTCCAATCAAGGACAGTAGTGGGAGACTGTGTATTGAGTTGGAAGAGATAGGAGAGGTCTTGATTGAATATGTTTCTTCATGTATTTACAAATGAGAGGGACCGTATTGTTGAAGAGGAGAGTATGAAATGGACTGGTAAGCTAGAGGAAATACTTGTTAGGAAGGAAGATATGTTGGGCATTTCAAAAAATTTGAGGATAGACAGGTCCCCCGGGCCTGACGGGATATATCGTAGGATTATGTGGGAAGCAAGAGAGGAAATTGCAGAACTGTTGGCAATGATCTTTTTGTCTTTGCTGTCAATGGGGGTGGTGCCAGGGGACTGGAGAGTGGCGAATGTTGTGCCCCTGTTCAAAAAAGGGAATAAGGATAACCCCGGGAATTACAGGCCAGTTAGTCTTACTTCAGTGGTAGGCAAAGTAATGGAAAGGGTACTGAGGGATAGGATTTATGAGTATCTGGAAAGACACTGCTTGATTAGGGACAGCCAGCATGGATTTGTGAGGGGTAGGTCTTGCTTTACAAGTCTTATTGAATTCTTTAAGAAGGTGACCAAGCATGTGGATGAGGATAGAGCAGTGGATGTAGTGTACATGGATTTTAGTAAGGCATTTGATAAGGTTCCACATGGTAGGCTTATGCGGAAAGTCAGGAGGCATGGGATAGTGGGAAGTTTGGCCAGCTGGATAGAGAACTGGCTAACCGGTCGAAGTCAGAGAGTGGTGGTAGATGGTAAATATTCAGCCTGGA
The DNA here is from genome assembly GCF_020745735.1 of Hemiscyllium ocellatum. NCBI lineage: Eukaryota > Metazoa > Chordata > Chondrichthyes > Orectolobiformes > Hemiscylliidae > Hemiscyllium > Hemiscyllium ocellatum. The sequence goes on from NC_083413.1 coordinate 29,734,155, forward strand.
GCCAGTTACAAGTGGAGTTCTGCAGGGATCAGTTCTGGGTCCTCTGCTGTTTGTAATTTCTATTAATGACTTGAAAGAGGGAGTTGAAGGGTGGGTCAGTAAATTTGCAGACGATACAAAGATTGGTGGAGTTGTGGATAGTGAGGAGGGTCTGTTGTCGGCTGCAAAGGGATTTAGATATGATGCAGAGCTGGGTTGAGGAGTGGCAGATGGAGTTCAACCCTGTCAAGTGTGAGGTTGTCCATTTTGGAAGGACAAATAGGAGTGTGAAATATAGGGTTAACGGTAGGGTTCTTAGTAAGGTGGAGGTGCAGAGGGACCTTGGGGTCTATGTTCATAGATCTTTGAAAGTTGCCACTCAGATGGATAGAGCTTGTAAGAAGGCCTATGGCGTGTTAGCGTTCATTAGCAGAGGGATTGAATTCAAGAGTCGTGAGGTGATGTTGCAGCTGTATAGGACCTTGGCAAGGCCACATTTGGAGTACTGTGTGCAGTTCTGGTCGCCTCATTTTAGGAAAGATGTGAAAGCTTTGGAGAGGGTACAGAGGAGATTTACCCAGATGTTGCCTGGAGTGGAGAATAGGTCATACGAAGATAGGTTGAGAGTGCTAGGCCTTTCCTATTGGAACAGAGAAGGATGAAGGGTGACTTGATAGAGGTTTATAAGATGATCAGGGGAATAGATAGAGTAGACAGTCAGAGACTTTATCCCCGGGTACAACAGAGTGTTACAAGGGGACATAAATTTAAGGTGAAGGGTGGAAGGCATGGGGAGATGTCAGGGGTAGGTTCTTTACCCAGACAGTGGTGGGGGCATGGAATGCGCTGCCTGTGGGAGTGGCAGAGTCAGAATCATTGGTGACCTTTAAGCGGCAATTGGATAGGCACATGGATAGGTGCTTAAGCTAGGACAAATGTTTGGCGCAACATCATGGGCCGAAGGGCCTGTTCTGTGCTGTATTGTTCTATAACATTAAGAGGGAATGCTCTGATGAACAAGTATCAAGATGTAGAACGTGACCAGCAACCATTGCCTAGTTTTGAAACAATGTGAGGGAGTTGCAGCTGTCCTTTCCTGTTAGAATAGCAGCTGAACCTTTGTAGTGCACCTGTCTGCTGAGAAATCAGATTAAAACAAAACAACTTCTTCCCCGCTGGTATCAGACTTATAAACGGACCTCTTACATTAGAACTGATCTTTCTCGGCACTTTCTTTATAGCTGTAACATTACATTTGCATTCTGTTCTATTACCCTGTCAGGTATGATTTTTCTGGTTAGCACGCAAAACTATACTTTTCACTGCATTTTACCTCATGATAATAATAAATCATATCAAAAAATAGAATGTATGTTCAGTTTACCAAACTAGTAGTGAGATTAGTACGTTTTTATTAATCAAACATAGGATAACAACACAATGCAAGTTTGGAGGAAGGAAGATCCATGGACAAGTTGTTGTACAATACAGAGGCTGCAAGTACATTGAAATCCCTCTCGTAACAAAATATACAGAGAGTACAAGCTTTATGGACTGGCCAGGTCAGGGTTCATGGGAGCACATTCAGTTTGAAACAGGCTGTGAGAATACAGTACTGTCAAGATATCCCCTAATGTCATTTCCATGCCAATGAGAAAAAATGTATGAAATAGTGAAAGCAACAGCATCACAGGCAAAAACATGATTGGAAAGAAACAAAAGAAAACACAATACTTGCATGGCAAGATCACTATCCTTACACATCAAAAATGTTCCTAAAAGATTGGAACATCAGGAAAATGGCTTCCAAATTCAAAGGTATGAATTTGAATACAACATTATCTGAACTTAAGCTTTATAAACAAAGATTGGAGCTATGACCTTCAGATTTATCTGTCATAGAACTGAATGAGCAAGTAGTGAAAATACAGATAGCTAATGGAATTGAGGGTTGCAGAAAGTCTACAATTTAGGCTTATCTGAGGGGGTAAAGAAAGATCATAGAGCATGCTGAAGGATCAGCTTTGTGTAAAAGTCGATTTCTGAAGTCATTGCTTGGAGCTGATATCTTACAGACAACAGCCACAACAATCAACGATCAGTTCACCGATGAGTGTGGTGTCATGGGGAGGACTGTAATTTCTCAGAAATGAGCTGTCTGAATGGATAAAGCAGCAGCTGGCTCCAACTTCAACCTGATCGTCCAAGAAGGTCTTGTTGGAACGTTTCAAAAAAAAAAGCTCACAACGTTGACACACATCTAAAAGATGGCAGAAATTATGAAGCCATTGCAGCTGGATAAAAACATCGACAAACATTAGCTGCTGTTCCTGTTACTCATGCAACAGCAAGGATACAGGAAGTAAGTCGCTGCATTCTAAGATCTTAGTTCACTTACATACGAAATCTAGTTCCGGAGATACGACCAGAAGCCAAAAGATGAAATAACCAAAAAAAAGGTTTGTGCAACCAATTGGCAGCAACAGTAGGATTAATTCAAGAGTAGTAGGTATAAGCACATACATAAGGATAGCAGTCAGAGAGTCCAGGGTGGAAGAATCTTCAACTGCAAAGTGAACAGGCTTTCCACATTATGAAGGGGGCACAATATGTGGATGCAATCAAACAGTTCAAAGTTTATGCTATTGTCAACACCACAGGTCTGAAGAAAAGTGGCAAACCCACATTCACAATCAAGCATGAAACAGGAAAAAGCATGAACATTTTACCAATCAATCTTTGAAGATATGCATCCAGACCATTGGAAGGCAATGATATATTGGCAACACTCACTATGCTGGCCAAGATTTAGTGAGGAATTTAAATCCCCAACCCGAAAGTGGCCTAACAAACTGCCAGCACATTTAGAAATGACAGTGTGAATTCCAGTTGGCTTTAATGGTCAAGACTTATTAACATGCAGCAAACCAATTTCCTGACTGGAGGTAACCACAGTATGAATCTCTGGTTTGACAAAGCAGTCTCAAGATAAATGTGCAGAAAAACTAAAATGAATGGAAAGGTTCTCATACAAAGGGAAAATTGAGAAACATGGGTGTTAATTTACTTGCTTTGGAGGTCATGCAATAACATCCTTGAACAGGTTGATTAGAAAATATCTATAAAAGGGGAACAATGGGACTGTGAGAGAAACTGTTGGAAGTGTGTAGTCAATAAACAATCTGCACAGGGAAAGTCTGTGGGTTGAATGTTTCCAGGCCTCAAATGGCTTGGATATTGATGAGAAATCTGGAAGAATGTAGAGAGAATGGATAAAATTAGATTTTCAATGCTGAAGGAAAAAGTGTGATTTTTCCATCTAGGTTGCATCAGTTAGATGGGGATCTTGCTAGCAAAAGCAGCAAAGTTAATTTGCATACATTGACATCTTATGATGAGCTAATCCCACTTCATTTTTATGCAATTCACAGTTCTCTGAGGTACCAATGAGAAAATAGATGATGTTAATTCACAATCTGAAAGTATAAGCAGTTATCTGGTGTCCAGGGAGTGTGAACCCATAAATGAAAATGAATCAGTAAATGGTTGTGAATTAGTATGGGTACCTGAAAGGAGAAATGAAGTTCGGAGTTCACTACTAACTTATAGTGACATGCGTCTGAGTTAATAACATTGTGAAACTTTCTCACCAGATGGGTCCCATTTAACTCAATACCATTGGCGCATTCAGAAGCAAAGTCAACACTTTTTGGTAGTCATGATTTGGAGGAGATACTGGTGTTGGACTGGGGTGTACAAAGTTAAAAATCATGCAACACCAGGTTATAATCCAACAGGTTTAATTGGAAGCACTAGCTTTCGGAGCACTGTTCCTTCATCAAACACACACACACACCCACAGACACACATCCTCTCACACACCTAGATCTCTTTACACTCATACACACACTCTCACAGACACTCACAACCCCACCCCCCACCATCACCCCTCCCCCCACACACCTACATGCACACATACACATAAATTTGTGGGATGAATTCGTACTTGCAGAGTTACATTGTAGTTTGCTCAAAAACTGCATGAATCCATGTACAATTCTGTCGATTCATTTTTTAGATTAGAATCAGTCTAAACATTTTGGCACAAATAGCAGCACAGAGGGGTGCTAATGCCCAATACATTGTTTGGGCTGACACCAATTGTTAAAGTTCACTTGAGAATATAACTTTTTTAAAAATGTTTTGCAATTTACATATGAAAGAAGAGAAACCAACATGGTCATTCTAACAAATGGTAGTCTTAACAAACAATCAAGGTATTTTTCAATGTATAATTTCAGTTACATCACCCTGTAAACTTTTGCTATAAATTCTGTGTCTTACAATTGTGTCCTCCACCATCACTTGATGTAGGAGCAGCGCTCCGAAAGCTAGTGCTTCCAATTAAATCTGTTGGACTACAACCTGGTGTTGCGTGATTTTTAACTTTGAACACTTTTTGGAGTTGAATTTCCAGATAATCTAACCTTGAAATCGATTTGTAAAAAAAAAATGTTATTGTTATCAATTTGGTGTATGTGGGAAGGAAAGTAGCAGGTTTGCTCAAATGCAGCCAAAACATACTGAAGTGTTTAGGACTCACTGGGAATAACTGTGTCTTTGTGTGATCATGCAAAATGGGAGGTAGTGGATTAATAGCCCATATTACACTGTTCCTGAATTTTATTTCCATTAACCTTTTTTTACTGGAATGTAGGAGGTTAAGGGATGACATTAGAGGTGTACAAAATCATGAGGGGCAAAGATAAAGTGAATAGCAAAGGTGTTTTCCCTGGAGTTGGGGAATTCATAGCTATCAGGCATAACTTAAAGGTGAGAGGAGAAAGGTTAAAAGGGACCTGAGGAGCAACTTTTTCACATAAAGGATGATTCATATGTGGAAAGAATTGCCAGAGGAAGTGGTAGATGCCAGTTCAGTTGCAACCTTTTAAAGGCATTTGGACAGGTGTGAGATTAGGAAAGGTTTAGCAAAATATGGACTAAACTCAGGCAAATGGGAGTAGTTTATTTTGGGATACTTGGAAAATATGGACAAGTTGGATCAAAAGGTCTGTTTCTGTGCTTTATGACTCAATACATTTGCTCAAACGTCCATCAAGAGATGAACTATTCATAGAGTCAGTCAATCAAACTGCTGTGTGATACAGCAAATCAACTTGACTCACACTGTAGCTTCCCTCCATCCACTCAGATTTCCTTTCGATCCTTTCTTTAAAAGGGAAAAAGGAACTCACTGTCTGAGGGATGCCAGCACTATCAGAATGTAATGGATCACACAATTTTGATAACCGGAAGACATATGAAAGCATCTGACATTTTCACATGTCCAATTTTTTTCATGTATCATTTTCTTTTTGATAGCAATGTAACATTCAAAAAACACGTTGATAATAAATTAGTGGCTACTGTATTGGATCACTGTTAATGTTGTATTCTCTAAAATTAAGAGGAAAAGGAACCAATCAAAATGAAACTATTTAAAAATTCCTTTAACATGTTGTAAGCAGCTAATGAGTCATTTAATTAATGTAAACATCAAAAAAGTTAATTAATGCACAGATGGATGGCACAATACTGGAGGGGATTTAAATAATTAAATTTAAGATACAGCTGATTTTCAGGCTAGATCCTAAACACACAATCGTTATCAATGAACGCACATTTTTGAGGAAAGATAGCTTGTAGACATGGAAAGGAGGTAACAAGTGAGGGAGTTAGTGACATGCTGGGAATTTTACTGTTTTCTTAAGAAAAGTCATCCTCCTAAAATATCCTCCTTCAAATACCTGTCCACTGTCATCCAGCTGGGCAGGACTGCTCATGTGCAGAACTTCTTATGAAATTGCAATCAGAGAATAACATCCAATGGTTGCCTCTCGTACCCCCTAAGGATCTTTCTTTACTCCCAGCTATTTCTCATCTACATACTGCGCTTTGATGACATTAACCAAAGACACGGTGTTAGTTTTCATATGTAGACCAATGGCACAAGTTCAACTTCAACACCATTTCTCTTAACCCTCCCACTGCTGCTTAATTACCAGATTACTCATCCAACACCCAGCACTGAATGAGCAGAAATTTCTTCAAAGTAAATAACAGCCAGGTTGAAGCCATACTTTTCAGTAGGTAAAAACAAGGACTGCAGATGCTGGAAACCAGAGTCTAGATTAGAGTGATGCTGGAAAAGCAGAAAAATCGACGTTTCAAGCAAAAGCCCTTCATCAGGAATAGAGGCAGGAAACCTGCAGGGTGGAGAGATAAATGAGAGGGGGTGGGGGTGGGGAGAAAGTAGTATAGATTATAATAGGTGAATGGGAGTGGGGATGGAGGTAGGTCAGAGAGGAGGATGGGGGAAGATAGCAGAGAGTATAATGGGTGAATGGGGGTGGGGATGAAGGTGATAGCTCAGAGAAGAGGGTGGAGTGGATTGGTGGAAAGGAAGATCGGCAGGTAGGACAGGTTATGAGGGCGGTGCTGAGCTGAAAGGCTGGAGCTGGGGTGAGGTGAGGAGAGGGAAAATGAGGAAACTGTTGAAATCCACATTGATGCCATGGGGTTGAAGTGTTCTGAGGCAGAAGATGAGACGCTCTTCCTCCAGGTGTCAGATGGTGAGGGAGTGGCGGTGGAGGAGGCCCAGGACCTGCATATCCTAAGCACAGTGGGAGGGGGAGTTGAAATGTTGGGCCACAGGATGGTGGGGTTGACTGGTGTGGGTGTCCTGGAGATGTTCTCTAAAGCGCTCAGGTAGGAGGATCCCGTCTCCACAATGTAGAGGAGACCACATCGAGAGCAATGGATACAATAAATGTTCTCCCCACCCCACACTCCCCTCTCATTTATCTCTCCACTCTGCAGGCTTCTTGCCTCTCTTCCTGATGAAGGGCTTTTGCCCAAAATGTCGATTTTCCTGCTCCTTGGATGCTGCCTGACCTGCTGTGCTTTTCCAGCACCATTCTAATCCTTTTTTTCATATAAAAGCAAATTACTGCAGATGCTGGAATCTGAATCCAAAGAGAAAATGCTTGAAAATCTCAGAGGCTCTGGCAGCATCTGTAAGGAGAGAAAAGATCTAACGTTTCAAGTCTAACTGACCTTTTGACAAAGCTTTGACAAAGGGTCAGTTAGACTCGAAATGTCAGCTCTTTTCTCTCCTTACAGATGCTGCCAGAGCCACTGAGATTTTCCAGCATTTTCTCTCTTGGTTACATTTTTTTCAGTGCCTGCTCAGACTCAAACCCATAGTTATTCCTCTCACAGGCAACAGTCTGAGATCACATAACATCAGTTCACAACTTTGGTTAACATTTGATACTGAGATGAGCTTCAGGCATCATTTTCATGTCATCTCTCACACCATCCATTTCCACCCTGACAACATCACTCAATTCATCCCTCTCTCACTTTAGCAACTGTTAAAATCTTAATTCACACCTTCATTATCTCTGAACCTGAATGTCCCAGTGCATTGCTGGTTATTCTTTAACATTGAACTCTCTGTAAGCTTGAGGTTACCTGACAAAATGGCTGTGATTTAATTGGAGCACAACCATCACCTGCCCCTAACCCAGCCCCAATCACTTCCTTCCTAACATGCATCATGTAGAGCAACACTGCAGACCAAATCCAAATGCGAATGCTAATGATCTGGTGGAGCTAAAGGTACCCACCAGTAAAAAGACATAAGGGAGGATTTTACTGGTAGGCAGTAGGTGTCCAATGACGATATATCAGACTTTGCAATCATTTCTTCTCTCGAGCAGACTATACCTTCAGTATATAGTGGATGCACAGGTTAGTATTAAAATGTTGAAATCACGAATCTGTTACTTAATACACCTTCATAGGCAGCCTGATGATCACCACCCTCCCCCAAACCCCTGAACCAGTAATCTGAAAGAAATATTAGACTAAGTGCAAATTTCAATTTTCTGTGCTCACACCACAATTAGTCACTTCTTCAAAAATTACATCCTGTTCATTCAAACATAGTTGGATTTTTAATTGCAATGTGATTAATACAATTTGCTAAACAACACCAGTTGCTCTGAAAAAAAATGATTTTTAAGTTCTAGAGTATTTTTAACTGTTTAATTTGTAGATTTTTTGAGCTACAGATAAGAAATTCTCACCAGAGACATCACTTGATCTCTCAACAAGATTTTTCCATTGATAATGGTGAGGGTCCTTGGTTCATTCTAAATGCAAATGTTAATTTTTTTTTGTTCCCACCCACCATTTGACACTCCTTCAAAAGTTACATCTTGTTCTGTCAAACGTAGCTAGACTTTTAATTGCGATGCGATTAATGACATTTACTGAATGGCAGTTTGCATTGTAAAATAACTTACAATCATGGAGTATTTTGACTGTTTATTCAGTAGATTTTGTAAACTATATTTACTCAAAACTATTTTTAAAATGCCTTTTCCAGAATATTTTAGCTCGACCTTTACCCCACATATTTGTCCCAAGATTTAATCTGTTCAACTTCGTCGTTTGAAAGTGATTTTATTTTAATGCCTTTTGCTTCTTGCTTGAGTGACTTATTTTAATGTGATTGACAGCCTGATGGCATCAATCCATCTCCACATTGGAATTCCCCACTAAAGGACATCACAATAAGTTAGAGAAACAAAGCACAGTCAGAGATGAAACTCTCACTGCCATCTCCCAACAAGATTTCTTCATTGACAATGATGAGGGTCCTTAGTTCCTTACTGACCACAAACACTGGGCTGGTCACCCCTTCGAAAGAAAAAAATAGGGAAACTGCTTCTGACAAACTGCAGTTGAAACCATTAGTAGATGAACAGTCAACCCATTCATTTAGTATTCCTGCCAGTTATTGTTACTGGAAGCTTTAACAAATTTGAAATAAAATGTTAAAGTGGCGAAATACAAAAGCTATTTAAAAGATTAATCACCAATAATGACAAAAGTAATTCCTGCATTTATGCATTGCACGGAATAGAGTGGGTCTAGCTTCTGGACGATGGTATTAAACTATTCTAGTATTCATTCCTTGGCTTCTTGCATGATCTAAATCTTTGTGTCATTAGGCTGCTTGGATTATCACACTCTCTAAGCAATAACTTACAGAACAATAAACATTGTTTATCATTGCAGCATGACAGCACAGTTTAAATGAGTCAGAGGTATGGAATTATTTAAGGCTTTTGAATAAGTTTGATTATGTGATGTCACGACTAGCATTGACAGAGTTGAACAATAAGGATGACCCTATTTGGAGATGAAAGGTCTACATTTCTTTTTAAACTCAACAGAAAAATCAAAATGAAGCATCTATATTTTGAAAGTACAATGCCATTGCACATTCTTGACTTAATAGCTTCCTGGTTTGAAAGTAGAATTTCTTGCACAACCTGAAATATAAATCACTGTATAAGTTGTGTTGAGATCGTTGTTTGCAGTATCTCTAGAAACAGAGAGCTCTGCAATCAGTGGCCATGTCAGCAAAGGTTTCTGATCACTTTAAAGACACTCTGTCATTACTTCTAAAATTCAGGCTGAAATCTAATTAATCCATGATTCTGTTGGAAAGGTGGACAGCGGGTCTTTTGTCCTCCAGACTTTAATGATGACAACACAATGTCAAATTGTTAACTGGGATAATTCACATTCAGGTCATTGTCCCATAGCAGTATCAAGTCCAGTGCACCAACAGTGAAATAAGTCTGCTTGTGTAAAGGTAAAAAAGCCAAATGAAAAGGTCATTCATTAGTGAAATCCTGCAGATTCTGGAATCATACAAAAGAATTAGAAGCAGGAGTAGGCCATTTGGCCCTTCAAGCCTTATCCGCCATTCAATAAGTTCATGGCTGATCATTTCGTGGATTCAAGTCCAGCTAGCCACCCTCTCTCCATAACTCTTAATTCCTTTACTGTTCAAAGAAGTATCTTAGCTTTAAAAATATTCAGTGAGGATGCCTTAGCTCCTTCAATGGGCAAGGAATTGATTCACAACCCTCTGGATGAAGAAATTCCTTCTCAATTCAGTCCTAAATCTGCTCCCTCTAATCTTGAGGCCACACCCTCTAGTTTCACCTGTCAATGGAAATATCCTCTCTACTTCCATCTTATTTATTTTCGTCATAATTTTATATGGGTCTTTAAGATCCCCGCATTTTTCAAAATTGCAAAGAATACAACCCCAGTCTCCTCAGTCTCCCCTCATAAGCCAATCCTTTCAACTCTAGAATCAACCTGGTGAACCTCCTCTGCATCCCCTCACACCAGTACTTCCCTTCTCAAGTAAGGAGACCATAACTGCACAGTACTCTAGGTGAGGCCTCACCAGCACCCTGTACAGCTGCAACATAACCTCCCTGTTTTTAAACTCAATCCCTTTAGCAATGAAGAACAAAATTCCATTTGTCTTTTTAATTACCTGTTGCACCTGCAGGCCAACCTTCTGACATTCATGAACAAGGACACCCAGGTCCCTCTGTTCAGCAGCATGCTGTAATTTTTTTACCATTCAAGTGAAAGTCCTTTTTACTGTTATTCCTACCAAAATGAATGACTTCACATTTATTAACATTGTATTCCATCTGCCAGACCTTTGCCCATTCACTTCAACTATCTATATCCCTCTGTAAAGTTTCACAGTCCTTCACACACTTTGCTCCACCACTCATATTAGTGTCATCTGCAAACTTTGACACACTACACATGGTCCCCAACTCCAAATCATCTATGAAAATTGTGAATAATTGCAGTCCCAAAACTGATCCCTGAGGCACACCACCAGTCACCAAAAGCTAACGAGAAAGGCACTGATTTATTCCCACTCTTTGCTTCCATTTAGTTAATCAATTCTATATGCATGCTAATATATTACTCATAATATCATGCATCTTTATCTTATGCAGCAGCCTTTTGTATGGCACATTGGCAAATACCTTTTTGAAATCTAGATATATCACATCTACTGGGTCCCCATTGTCTACCATGTTTGTAATGCTGAAATAAAGACAAATAAATGCTGAAAATACTCAACAGGTCAGGCAGTATCTGCAGAGAGAAAAAGAGTTTGGTTCAATTTCTTCAGTTTCTTCAGCAGATGACTCATATTTGATTTAAAACATTAGCTCTTTTTTTATCTTGTGCCTTAAGCAATTCACTACGTATGTATTGAGATATCAGTCTGTTATATCTCACAACTGTGGGTGTCTGCACATGTTCTATCTTTCACCTTTGTTTGTTTATTATCTCAAAGTAAACTCTTCCAATTGTCTCAAAATTTAATACTGTTTTATTTACATCTGTACATTACATGTTGTCAACACAGATCTCTAATTTAGTGTGCAAGACCTCTCCTTTCACATGACTATTCTAAGTCTGATGCCTTCTCTCTTATTTAGCAGTTTTACCGCACTCTGGGCAATTAGGGATGGTCATTAAATGCTGCCTTGACCATTAAAGCTCAAATCCTGCGAATGAAATAAAAAACACTCATGCCATCATTTACATCACCATATTTGATATGAATATTATTATACCATACTATTTCTGCTTCATAGATGCCACTGGATCTGTTAAGTATTTCTAGCATTTTCTGTTTTTATTAGTCTAAAATTTCCTTTATATAAACAATAGATAGAAAAGTAAATCTTCTCATTTCGACTAGAAAACCACTTAACCCTAACGCAATGGAAGTAGGATCTATCCTATTCTTCAAATCTGCACTTGTTGAACTTCAAGCCTGTTTTGAATCTTAAAGCAGTCAACAGTATACCTTTTGTCTATTTCAGGTGAATTTTATAAACATTTCTGTTGAACCAGTCATTGGGAAGAATAAAAGATGTAATGTAATTTGTCCTTGCGGTTCCTGCATAATAATCTTCTGACAATCTATAAGTGAATTTTAGAATCTGTAAGAATTTTTCCTGGTTAGAAATGAAAGAGTTCAGTGGGTGAGTTTTAACTAATGTTCCAGCATTACAGGGGCATTGTTAGATCATTGTAAATAAAATCCTCTGTTCCTGCTGCAAATAATTTATAATGAAGACGCCTTTTGTCTGTTCCACTAATGCACAATGAGTGTGGTGACTTCTATTGTACAGAAGTGATGAGTGGCACTTAACAGCATGGTGAAAATACAGCAAAGCTTGAAAGCATACAAATGCATAATCAAAAGGTAACAATGCAACGAAAAAAGAACTCCAGTAGAAATCTGATTTGGTCTCTTTTCTTGAAGTGTCTTTCAGTTTAACCTTAGTTACCGTATGCATTTGTACATGTATTTGTATGAGTGAGTTCCTTGGTCCATAACCATCTTTGCACTGCATAATTCATTCATTATGTACCTTTTTTCTTTCATGGGATGTGGGTGTTACTGGCAAGGGCCGCTTTTGTCACCCATCCAAAATTGCCCTTGAACTGAATGACTTGCTAGGCCATTTCAGGAGGGCATTTAAGACTCAAACACAGTGCTGCGGGTCTGCAGTCACATGAGTCACATCAAACCAGGTGAGGGTGACAGATTCCCTGTCCTTAAAGAACGTGAGTGAACTAGGTGGGTTTTGATAGCTAATTTTGTAACATCATTGAGTCATGAAAACATAGTGGCAAGGAAAGACCACTAATACTGTGTAACAAAATCATAAATGCATTTGAAAAGCTTGGTCTGGATATTCTGATGGCCAGAGAGACATTGGAGTGGTTTGCCTGTGGAATCCCAGATTCAGTAGACTCCAATGGAATTTCCTGGAAAATTAGAAATTTGGGGGACAATTCCCCTATGTCTGGAATGCTCTGAACAAAACATGTAATGTCACAAATTCAGAGTTACTCAGAAAATTGCATGATTAAAAACCTAGCCTAATTCCTGAGTAACTATTAAAGTTAACTCTTCAAATTAATATCTCTACCCAACTTCAACCCCAGACCCAAAGAAACCCCTCAAGCAGACCCCCAGCCACACAACACAAATCTTCCCATGCCTCCTCAGGACCCGGCACACACCCATTGCTGGTGTGAAGGACCCAGACCTGACAATCCATCCATGTCAGCATCTCCATCTCTGACTAGCCAAGCCACATCAACCTCAGTGGACCGAACACTGGCCCTAGTGGCTCCAATCTCTGCTCTCACAGCTCAACAAGCTACTCAACCCTTACTCACCCTGATATTCCCCCACCTCCTCAAGAACTGACTGCTACCCCCACACAAATCCTGTTGTATAATCCCCTCCTCAAACTACCCAATTTTATAACCCCATTGGCCCAGACATCCCCAAATTCCAACTAACTAAGCAGTCCATTACTTACCTGGCACCATACCCACCTGGCACCAGTCTTCCCTCTAAATTTTACTTCTAGCTGAGATCCAATTGCCACAAAAACTTCAAAATGTAAATCAATGTCATGATCGGTATGCCAATGCCAGTCACCCTTTAACTTGCTATCGGCACACTCATCTGCATAGCTTAGAGAGAACATTGCCTGGGACCTGGCATCTGATCCACCTGTTACCCTGCTTACTTGGCAATTTAACCAACTGGCACCATTGCTCTCTACCCACCTGGCACCTTACATGTCTGGCATCCTAACACGTTATTTGCCACTCTAGCCACACACTTATCTTACATTCTTTTTCAGTGCAGCTGTCATAGTACCTGGACATTTAAATCTCAGAACACAACATCTGACTGCTGTATAAGGGGGCATGGCTTGAATTCTCTTGACTCTCCTGTATGACGGATGAACTATAATCGATTTCAACTTCATTGCTGAAGCAGCTGGGATTAGAATTATTGCCTAGAAACATAGACTTCGACACTAACATTAAATAAAAGAGTAGATTGGTAATTCAATTATAATAGGCCCTTTCAGAACATCCAGACTAGGATTTCATATCATGATGATTAGAACAATTCTTACCAAAATCTCATCTCGAATTCCACTTAATGGAATTCACCTGCATAGTACAATATACAGGCCTTTAAATATGAAATTCTGTATTAGAATATTTTATTCTTTCCATAAGTGACTGAAGGAAAAGCTGAAATTTAGCACTTTATGTATTTTGCAGCAAAACAGTGTTGAATTGAATTAACGAGTACCATGAATGATAGAGAGTTTAGATAATAATATAAATGTCAACAGGTCTACAGTAGCAGCTGCTAAGTACAGAATAATATTCTTACTGTACTCATGAGAATTCTGTGACAATACTAATCATATAGTAATGGCAATACAATGACCTCTCCATTTTCAGCTTGGGTCACTTTAGTTCATCTTAATGGTTATTGGCACAATTCATTCGAAACTGTAACCCCATATTACATTGCAGCCTTACTTTGAAATTCCAACCATTGACATGTACATGATTGGTAACACTAGACGTTGGGGACTGTTATTAAGACCATTTCTCTTTACCTCTGGGATCAAAGTTCGAGTTCATGTCTAACTGCTGCAGGATCTATGCTGCTGGCTGTAATGACCCGAAATGAAATGAAACTGGATTGAATAACCTTCATTTCTCAAGTTAGCAAATTCTTGCAACTGAACTGACACTAATGATCTCCTGAGCAAAGCCACACATGGGAAATAGTGTCCAGGCATATAAATGGTTTTGCAAATTGATTGCTTGTTACAGAAATCACTTGTTTTGACCAGAGAAAGAGAATAGGGTAATGTCTATAACAGGAGGAGAAAGTGAGGACTGCAGATGCTGGAGATCAGAGCTGAAAATGTGTTGCTGGAAAAACGCAGCAGGTCAGGCAGCATCCAAGGAACAGGAGATTCGACATTTCGGGCATAAGCCCTTCTTCAGGAATGAGGAAAGAGTGTCCAGCAGGCTAAGATAAAAGGTAAGGAGGAGGGACTTGGGGGAGGGGCGTTGGAGATGCGATAGGTGAAAGGAGGTCAAGGTGAGGGTGATAGGCCGGAGTGGGGTGAGGACAAAGAGGTCAGGAAGAAGATTTCAGGTTAGGAAGGTGGTGCTGAGTTCGAGGGATTTGACTGAGACAAGGTGGGGGGAGGGGAAATAAGGAAACTGGAGAAATCTGAGTTCATCCCTTGTGGTTGGAGGCTTCCTAGGCGGAAGATGAGGCGCTCTTCCTCCAACCGTCGTGTTGTTATGGCCTGGAGGACCAGTTCCAATACCGTACAGCCCAGATGGCCTTACTCTTCAAGGACCGCAGTTTCCCCACAGACGTGATCGCCGATGCCCTCCACCGCATCTCCTCCACTTCCCTGTTCCTTGGATGCTGCCTGACCTGCTGTGCTTTTCCAGCAACACATTTTCAGCTAATGTCTATAACAGGCAGCAATTTGAAGCATTACACCATCTACCTTCTTCTGCTTGCCATTTTTTTTTCCATATTTGAGACAGTTCAGTAAAAGACTCAGCTAAATAAAGCAAAAGTCTCTATTTGGATAAAAAGGCTGAATTACTTTGTTGGGAAAACTGAAGAAATATTTACTGTGCATAGTCCATTAATAGACAGATACAAATTATAAATAAAATTACTTAAAATAGCTTTCCCTAACCCCCATGTTAATATTTAAATATTTAAAAGCATTTGGAATTGAACTAGACTCATCTAGCCCATCAGCTAACTCCCCACAGTTCATATAAATTTATCAGAACTATAGACCCCTCTTCATTTTAATGAACTAGCTCCCAAACCGAGTTCTCCTGGCAATAGATTAACATCTCTGTGATTGCTGGCGAGGAGTTCATGGGCCTGAAACGTCTGACTTTCCAGCTATTAATTGACATGAACAGATCAGCAAATTCTGTGAACCAATAATCTTAAGGCCAGCATTTCTTATTAGGAGAGCAAGCCGTATAATTGTTTCCTGATTCCCATGTGAATCAATCTCATCTATTAATATCCCAAAAAGTCTCAAAATATTTTAATAAACCAGATCAGCATGTATTAAAGAGAATAGCTGACCTAGAATTTACTATATTTTCTCATATTGCCCATCTCTCCTTCCGGTTTTTAGATGCTCCTTAAAAATTACACTTTTCTAGCTAAACCTTTAGTCATCTGCCCTAACATCTCCTTGTGAGACTTAACACCAAAAAAGCTGCTAATCGATTTCCATGACTAAAGGCTCCAAGGCCAGATTCAAAAACCTCAAAGAATGCCTTTTGAAGAGATTAGCAGCAGGTGATCAGGAAGCAGAAGTGTTTGTTAGTGCCAGGAAATGTTTGATGTTCTCACAGGGCCAACAATCTTCAAAAGGACATTTCTTGCCCATGAACCCACCAACCTTTCATACTGCTAATGCACCACACCTCCATCACCCATCCCCAGTCTTGCGCATTCATGCCTAATATCCAGACACCTCTCCTCAACCTCACAACCCTGCCACTGATACCAGTCTCACATTCACTGACTGCTGCTTCCACATATCTTCAGCGATTCAGTTACTGTGGGTATACCACCCAAACATTACACACCAGTGTCCTGAAATTCTGCCTCCTCCTTACGGGATAAAGCTTGCCCACAATAGAAGGGATCATACTGAACCAGGGATGCATGCCTTTGTTATTTCCTGAAAATATTCCCTTCTAAGTTAAACATTCAGGTACTCAAGAACTGGTACCTGTCCAGCCACAAGAGTAAGTGAGAGAACAACAACGCAGTACAATTGAGGAAGCAGCAACATTTTCTTCGAAGCTTGGAGCTATAAGTTCAGCTCTGGCCACTGCACAGACTTCATAGGATCGTGTGGGGTGAGAATTCCCCATTGAGAGTCCGTGGGCAGGAATGAGCACCCACAAGATCTAGAGAAAGCAGAGAGTGTGTTCCAGCTCACCAGAGGGTGAGGTTGCTGAATGGTTCTGCTACAGAGGGGAATAAATTCTACAAACCTGGCAAATGAGACTGGCCCCACTCCTTTTGTATACCATACTTCAAGTCAGAGCTCCAGTACGATCAGTGGTTCAGTGGTTAGCAGTGCTGCCTCACAGGACCTGGTTCGATTTCAGCCTCAGGCAACTGTTTGTGTGGAGTTTGCATGTTCTCTCTGTGTCTGCGTGGGTTTGCTCCAGTTCCCTCCCACAGTCCAAAGATGTGCGGATGAGGTGAACTGACAATGCTAAATTGCCCATAGTGTTCAGGAATGTGTCAGTTAGGTGTATTAGTCAGGGGAAATGCAGTGAAATGGGGAACAGGAATGAGTCAATGTGGACTTGTTGGGCCAAGTGGTCTGTTTCCACACTGTAGGGGCACTATGATTCTTTTATGATCAGATCATTTGCTTCCAAGCATTACATTTAAAAACAAAACTGTGGAAAATGAAGTCAGTGGGACAATATAGGGGGAAATGTAGATAAAGGTTGCACACCGAGATGCTTGATACATTCTCAGGTGATCTCTCGTTGTCGAGGAGTAGCCCTGGCTCTATCCTAACAGAGGGCAACATGTTAAAGCTTGCATTCTCTCTATTCACTGGAGAAGAGATGGCCAACATCCTAGTCACACTCAGACCTGGCTGTGACACTGACTGTCTCTGGCAGACAACCTCCAACTTCACAGAGCTACTGAGAGTTTAGAGCAAGACTGCATGGTCCATGCTTGCTGCCATTTAGGTTCCAAATGCTGCTGTCCCTGTTACAGATTTCAATGCTCAAAGCCAACAGACAAGCTTTAATGGCAGTCCAGCACTGTGTTCTTCAACAGGTCAATAGGATTGCTGTCCTGAGGAAGCTGCCAGTGGCTCTTTGGAAGAGAATCCTGCTGTCCTCTCCCAGGATATCAAGGCACCTCCCCCCCACCTCTAGTGCACTAGTGTCCGTGCGGTATTCTCTCAGTCAGACAGCCCAGTGTTGTCCAGGCAGAGGAGGTGCAGTCTGATAACAAACCCTCAAGGGCACCTACAGTCTCGCCTGGTAAATGTCAGCAGTTTTCCACCAGTTGTGTTGCAGCAATAGACAAAGGACTACACAGGACTATACACCAAGGAAGGACACTTGCAAGATGGGCTCTAAAGCAATGCACAAAAGCAAATTGTTTGTTTTTGTTTGTAAAAGTGAATGTGTGTTTAGATGAAGACACTTAGCAACACTGTCCTTGGGGTCGAAGGCTCCTGTTGGTTGTGAAGTGAGTGGTACAGTTCTCTAACCACCTCCTTGATCAGACTGGCATTGTTTCTGTCTTAGCTAGACAGACACAGAAGATCTGCATACCTCTTTCATGCTATAGAGGACAAAATCCTTGACCCTCCCCAAATGACCGACCTCCAAACATAAGCCACATCACTTCCATAAACATCTCCACAAACAGGTCAAAAGTATCTCCACTACAAGTTGGGTGGTCATTCCTTTGAGTAAAGCTTGCTCTGGTTTCTTGGGTAGTTGAACACAGACTCAGCAGACATTAATTACGATTGTCCATTTCCAGTACGACTATACCAATGCCCATAACTTAACTTGCACCATTTAACTTTAATTTTGGAGGCTCTCATGGATTAAACATGAGTTTTAAAAATACAGATGCTGACCTAAATTGTCTGCTGTGATCATCTGACTAGGTTGAACAAAGTACATGAACCTATCAGTAAACGAGAATTGGTCTGATCTGAAGTTAACAAGGGCTCTAATCACCTATATGATTTATCTTTCCGTAAACTGCACACTGAGATGAGAAAGGCCTTTTCATTGCTCAGTAGTGTCCCTACCCCTGGACAAAAGGTCACGGGTTCAAATCCCACCTGCTTCACAAGTGAGTAATGACATCTTTGAACAGGTTGCTTAGCAAAATAGGTTACTTTTTTTTAAAAAAGAGACAGTGCAAAATATGACTAATGAGCAGACTCAGAAATATACAAAAATGTTTATGAACAGCTGCTTCAGAGCAGAACAGAAGCAAGAGAAAATGGATTTGTGAACAAAAACTGGAAATCAGTCTCAAGCTCAGGAACGAGCCAGTATAAAAGAAATTTGCAACAACAGCAGCGGTTCACAGACTCCAGAACATCTACAGCTTCACCATTGCAGAAGCATCAAGACATGTAGCTAAACAACTAGACTCAGGACTTTACATTCTCACCAAGAAATTGTAAACTCCAACTGCCTTGACCATCTTCCTGATACCCTTTTTTCCCCACTTTCTTTTCTATAAGTAAGTTCATGACCCTTAGCTCTAGGTGTGTTTGCTATTGTCTTTTTTACTTTTGGGGTTAATATATCTCAACTCTTTTTCACACAATGAAACTTTAGAATTGGCTGTCCTTCATTTTTGATCTGGTTAACTAAGATTAACTAAAAAAAAATTGTGACTGATAGAAAGATGTGGGATATAGGTAAAATAGTGTTACTTCTGAAATTATAATTTCTTATACAAAGTAAATGAACTCACACCAGTGTGTAATTGTTTCAGCCAAGAGCTGAGTCAACAAGAATGGAAACTGTGGAGGAAATGCATAATTGTTTTTTTGTATTAGCTAAAAATGTATGCAAGAAAGAAACGGGACTGCTAAACAATGGTAGAAATACAGGCGACTGTGAGGGGAGGAACAGATGGAGGGAGTAGATAATGGTAAACAAAGGATATGCCTAACAATAACCCACAGCAGGATAAGGTCAAATGGCCTTGTGAGACCAGAAATAAGCATTTTGTCACAGACAAAGCCAGATAAGGCAAGAGATAAACAGGAGTAATGGGTACCTGTCTTAGGGAAGTGGAGGATGTAAACAGGGGAGGAGCAATGAAATAAAAACATATAGGAACCAAATTATATAAATATCGAGTATTTGTTGAATTTGTTGTGTGAGTCCCTTGCCTTGTAGACAGACAGTGGCCATCACACCCTCTTGCTAGAGTAAAATAAAGGACACTACTAATTCAGATTTTGTCTCGGACTGAAATTATTGAAGTGTGTGAGCTTAGTTTCTCACATTTGGGGGCTCTTCCGGGATGTTCTTCCATCACCGGGGGGGAGTGGCTGGCCCTGGACACTGGGAAGACGCGTCCCATTCACAATTGAGGAGTGGTCTCATGTCCCGGTTTGGTCCGCTCCCTTGGGCGACTGGAACGAATCCCACAAGAGAGACATCTGAATCAGACAGTGAAAGGAGATCGATAGAAAATATGGCGACAAGGGGCCAGGTAAGAAAATTGACTTTTAAGTATTGCCTTAGTGGCCGGAATTGAGTTTTAGTAGTTAATAAGGGACTAACGAAGGAACTCAATATGGGTTGTGCCGTGGGTAAGGAAAAAAGCCTTCGGAAAAACAAAAGAAGAAACAGGTAATGGAAATGGAGGCAGGGTCTCTTACAACATACCTCCAGAAAGTCCATTGGGCAGGATGTTGTGGAATTAGAAAAATAATACTTGTACAAGGGAAAAAGATGATTAAATATTGTTTCTTTGTATGAACTAAGAAATCCATTCTTCGTCCCACCATCTTCTGGCCAAAGTACAGGTCGGACGAAGACTGGGTTTGTAAATATCTGAATTTATATGTCAATGTGTGTGAGAGAGAGAGAGAGAATGAAAAGAGCTGTACAGCTGATAGGAAGTTTAACCCTTTGTGATTTGGTTTGAATGCACATTTGTTTGTTGGTGATTGAATGTTTGCGCTTTATTCCCTGGAGCATGAGTTCCAGGACTGTTTTGAATCTGATTTTTATTATGGAAACTTAACATGATTTCTTTTAAGGTTAAGGATTCTATAGAGATTATGAAAAAAAAACTCCTGTTCTTTCTACAGGTCATGACTGCCTTACTATCTGTTTCTAACTAAACTCTTTTATCCTTACATAAAAGCAATTTATGGAGGACAGTTGAAGTTTCAGTTCAATATTAGATTGTAGTCAAAACAAAATCCTATGGTTAATATCTGTGACCTTGGATTCGGCCATTGTTCATGCATGAGAAGTTTTTTTTAACTTGAATAGACAATTTCTTTTAAGGCAGCTCTGATTATTTCGCGACCTATAGCATTGTAATTGAGCAATGATTGGTCAGGACTACTAAAGAAAACTAATTTTGGATTTAAATTAAGGGACTAAAACTGGATAATTATAGTGGATTACAAAGTTGGGAACTGTATGCATTTTACATTTTAAATATTAAATACTGAATAAATGAATGTACATATATAAATATATTTACAAGTTAGGAACAGGCTTTAAAATTAGTCAAGCATGAATTGATGAATTGGTATTTGAAATTATGGGGAGCTAGAAATATAGCAATATCTCTTAAAAAGAAAAATGGAAGAACGTAACGACTTATCCCCTTCACGAGGTACCAATAGGGGACAAAGAGATTGAGTTTGTAAGTGCCCCCCTCACCAATGGGGAGTACAGAACATTTAAAAAGAAAATGAAAGTCCTGGTTGAGGATCCGGTAGGGTTGTCTGAACAAATTGATCAATTTTTGGGGCCCAGTCTGTATACGTGGGCTGAGTTAATGTCTATTTTGAATATACTATTTACTGGGAAAGAAAGGGGACTTATACAAGGAGCAGCCATTAAAATATGGGACAGGGAACACCTGATTGGAGATGAGGATGCTGGACAGGGTGAGATGAAGTTTCCCCTCAGAGATCCCCAGTGGGAAAATCAAAACCCGGAGCATAGAGAAGAAATGAGGAAATTGAAAGACCTGATTATTAAAGGAATAAGAGAGGCAGTTCCGAAGTTGCAGAATTTGACTAAAGCCTTTGAAGTTAGACAGGAGAAAGATGAGACTCCTTCAGCTTTCTTGGAAAGATTAAGAGACTCAATGCGGAAATATTCTGCCATGAACCCTGAGGACCCAGTGGCAAAGGTCTTTTGAAAGTACATTTTGTGACAAAGGCATGGCCAGACATACAGAGATAGATGCAGAAGATAGAAGGTGGATTGAAAAACCATTAGATGAATTGTTAAGAGATGCACAGAAAGTTTTTGTAAAGAGAGAGGATGAGAAACAGAAACAGAAGGTGAAAATGATGGTAGGTACGGTTGATGAGGTAGTTAAGAAAAGAATGGAACCAATATTAACCGGAGCAGCAGGTGGCAGCATGTAGGACTGAGAGGAAAGGGGAGAGGGAGAGGACAAGGGGGAGCATTTGATAGAGGGTTCGAGCAACAGGGGCAGAGATAGAGGTCTCCACAGGAAGGATGCTATTATTGTGGAAAGATAGGGCATTTTAGACAGGAGTGTCCTGATCTACAAAGGGAAGAAAGGGCAATTCTTTTAATTCTTATGAATTTTGATGAAGAATAGGGGTGTCAGGGGTTCCTGCCTTCAGGGACCTACCAGGAGCCCTTGATAAACTTGAAGGTGGGACCCTATAGGGAAGAGGTAGTCTTTCTAGTAGATACAGGGGCAGCACGGTCATCGCTGAATTTTAAACCAAAGAAAGTAGAAATGTTGACATGGTCAATTACTGTTTCCGGGGTAAAAGGGGAGGGATTTACTGTTCCAGTATTTGAACCTATACAACAGTTCCCCTGTGACCCTATACGTTATTAAGTAAGATCCCTCATGACCACAAATGATTTAGTGTGATAGATTTAAAGGATGGCTTTTAGGCTTGTCCCTTGGTGGAGGAAAGTAGGAATTTGTTCGCCTTTGAATGGGAAGACCCCAAGACAGGATGGAAACAGCAATACCAGTGGACTGTGCTCCCCCAAGGGTTTACGGAATCCCCAAATTTATTTGGACAGATGTTAGAACAAATATTGGAGAAATTTAGCAGCCCCAAGGGGACTACCCTGTTGCAGTATGTAGACAACCTCTTAGTAACAGGAAAAAGAAGAGAAAGAGTAGGAGAAGCCACTAACAAATTATTGAATTTCCTGGGCCAGCAGGGCCTGCGAGTATCTAAAAACAAATTATAATATGTGGAACGGGAAGTGAAATACTTGGGATATTTAGTTAGTGAGGGAAAGCGAAAGATAAGCCTGGAACGGATAGAGGGAATAGTGGGGATGCCGCTGCCCAGGACTAAACGGGAATTACGTAAATTTTGGGGTCTAACGGGATATTGCAGATTGTGGATTGATTCCTATGCTCAAAAGACTAAGAAATGATATCTCAAACTATTGGAGGAGGAACGAAAATGTCTAAGTTGGGATGATGAGGAAAAAGAACTAGTTGAGGAACTCAAAAGAGATCTGATCCATGCCCCCGTGTTAGCCTTACCTTCCCTAGATAAACCTTTCAACCTCTTTGCTACTGTAGATAAGGGAGCGGCTTTGGGAGTATTAACCCAGAGGTGGGGAGGAATGAAACAGCCAATAGCATATCTTTCAAAGCTATTGGATCCAGTATCCCGGGGATGGCCCGAGTGTGTGCAGGCTGTGACTGCCACTGCAAGTGGGACGTCTAAAACAATATTGGAGCACATAATTCCCCGATATGGGATAGTAAACCGTATAGATTCCGACTAAGGAACTCATTTTACCTCTAATGTGTTACAGGGGGTAATGAAAGGGTTGGGAATTTCCTGGGAGTTCCATACTCCATGGCACCCGCCATCATCAGGAAGGGTTGAGAGAATGAACCAAACACTCAAATGACAGCTCTCTAAATTGATAATAGAAACCAGACCCCCTTGGACCAATGTTTACCTATAGCTCTCTTGCGAGTATGAACAGCCCAAGGAAAGATTTGGGACTATCGCCCTATGAAATCTTATTTGGATTACCTTATCTGGGAACGAATGGAGAATTGCCAATTCCCGAAACTAAAGATTTATTCTTAAAGAAGTATATACTGGGCTTGTCCTCCTCTTTGTCTTTCCTCAGGAAACAGGGTTTATTGGCACAGACTCCACCCCCTTGGATTCACCGTTCATCCCATCCAGCCGGGAGACAGAAACTAAATTGCAGCTGGACTGGAAAGGGCCGTACCAGGCTCTTTTGACTACCGTAACGGCAATAAGGACGGCGGAGAAAGGCTGGACTCACTGCACTTGGATCAAAGCGTCAGTGGACTCTCCAGTTGAGGAAGACGTCTGAACAGCCGAATCAACACAAGACCCGCTGAAACTCAGACTAATGAGACTGATTATACAGTGGCGACGCGAGCGCAGGATTATTTCTGTAGGATTGCATATTAAGTCTTTTTGTGCTTCAGCATGATGTTTAGAGTACTGGGAATGTTTAGAGTTATGATGCTAGCCTTCTTAGTATTGGGAGTTTGTCAAATATCATTTTCATATGTATTATTAACGGTTCCTGAATCTGATAATCCACAAGTAATAGACGCTGATGAATGCAGCTTAGTAAATTGTGGGAATGTAGATAATCAGAGACAGTACCGCAGCTCTGAGATACATCTTAAGTCCTATGGGGATGGCCTTGGGGATGGTACTTGGTATAATGGTCTCGTCACAGTACACCGGACCCCCTTCCGACCAGCTTGCAATTGTCCCGATAAAAAGTATAGCCCAATATACCTGATAATAAAGAAAACCACATGGCACGAAGCAATTCTGGGGGAGTGGAGGGGCGGGGCACCTATGAGATACAATTAAATGAAACATTTGGGATAGAAGTGAAAGCAAACAGGAAGGATTTCTCAGGCTGTTGTTTTCAAATTAGCGTAGGACAGGGAAAACGGGCGGAACTACTGGATAATGAGATACAATCTTTCACCCCTCCCGCTGATCCTAAAGTAGTAAACATTATAGAGGTAAAGGACTTGAAACAGACTATCAAAATAGAAACTGGGTACGGGAATGCAAATGCCTGGGTTGAATGGGTAAAGTATACTGTAAAAAGACTGAACAAAAGCAATTTCTATGCATGTGCCTCTGGTAGGCCAGTGGCCCAGGTGGTTCCCTTTCCGCTCGGGTGGAAGCGAGACAGGAAGGGCATGAAATGTATGATAGCCCTGTATCAGGATGAGACTGCATGGAATGATAGGAATTGTACCTCCCTATCTCTGATGTTTCCTCCCTTGGAGAAGAAAGATGCAAAAGCTCCCCCCCACATTTTCCATCGCAGTTGGAAATCACATGTCGTGTGTGCGTAGACGAGGTACAAGTCGGTCTAGAGATTTGGAGGAGCTGAAATTATGTACAGAGATTAAAAATGTTACCGAAACGGAGAAGGGAGGGAACTACTCAGCACTAAAGATTCCCCGAGCAGATCTGTGGTGGTACTGTGGAGGCAAAATATTGAGACCCACCCTGCCTCCGGATTGGAGAGGGATATGTGCAATTGTACAATTGGCAATTCCATTTACCCTGGCATTTGAGAAGGAAAAGATAGTGGGAAAAAGGGAAGAGGTAAGAGATCACTGTTAGACACTTCTTTCGATGACAGGATTTATCTCGAGTCCCTAGGGAGTTACCTGATGAATTCAAGGCTCGTAACCAGATTGCAGCAGGCTTTGAGTCAGCTCTCTTTTGGTGGGTAACAATGAATAAAAATGTAGATTGGATAAATTATATTTTCTATATCAACAGCGATTTATAAATTATACAAGAGATGCGGTTAAAGGAATATCAGAACAGCTTGATGCGACAAGTAGAATGGCATGGGAGAACAGAATGGCCCTTGATATGATTTTAGCAGAAAAAGGGTGTGTGTGTGATGTTAGGAGGAAGTTGTTGTACCTTTATGCCTAATAACACTGCACCTGATGGTTCAATTATTCGGGCCTTAAGGGGATTGACTACGTTAGCAGAGGAACTGGCTGAGAATTCAGGAGTAGACACATCTCTCACGGGATGCCTCGAATCATGGTTTGGAAGATGGAAGGAGGTGGTGGTTTCCTTCCTTACTTCCCTGATAGTAGTTGTTGGGGTATTGGTGGCCATTGGCTGTTGCATCATACCCTATATACGAGGGCTCACCCAAAGACTGATTGAGACAGCCTTAGTGAAACAGATGCCCCTAAAAGGGAATCAGGCAGAGGAACTTTATTGACTGAATAATGAGAGGATGAGTGAGACCAAGATGGATGAAATCTCCGGTATGATGCTTGCGAATTTCGGGGGCGATGCTTAAAAGAAAAATGCAGAAGATAACAAATGGTACTTAAAGAAAAAGGAGAAATTGTGGGATATAGGTAAAGTAATGTTACTTCTGCAATTATAATTACTAATACAAAGTAAATGAACTCACACATTGTTTCAGCCAAGAGCTGAGTCAACAAGAATGGAAACTATGTGGAGGAAATGCATAATTTTTTATATATTAGCTAAAAATGTATACAAGAAAGAAACGGGACTGCTAAACAATGGTAGAAATACAGGCGACTAGATAAGATGCTGTGAGGGGAGGAACAGATGGAGGGAGTGGATAATGGTAAGGAAAGGATATGTCTAACAATGACCCACAGCAGGATGAGGCCAAAAGGCCTTGTGAGGCTAGAAATAAGCATTTTGTCACAGACAAAGCCGGATAAGGCAAGAGATAAACAGGAGTAATGGATACCTGTCTTAGGGAAGTGGAGGATGTAAACGGGGAGGAGCAATGAAATAAAAAAAAAATATAGGAACCAAATTATGTAAATATCAAGTATTCATTGAATTCGGTGTGTGAGTCCCTTGCCTTGTAGACAGACAGTGACCATCACACCCTCTTGCAAGAGTAAAATAAAGAAGACGACTGATTCAGATTATGTCTCAGACTGAAATTATTGAAGTGTGTGAGCTTAGTTTCTCACAAAGGGATTAAACAAGAGGGGATCCATGACCCTTGTTCACCTGCCTATATCTGTTTTCAGGTTGCCTGCAGTGACCAAATTTAAATGGCTGATTTTCTTCACTATCTGTCCTCTCCTCATTTGATTAGTAAACAAATGACTGACTTGTACAATCACACAGACCAAAATGTGTGTGGACTGTATCAGAGAAGGCTGTAGCATTTCCTGAACCATTCTCCGCCTATAGGGCTTCTTTGGTGGTACTTCAACACTAAGAAACTTACTTTGCGTCTTTAATGAATTTACTTTAATGAATCCACACTTGGATTCATTATGATCAAAAGCTGATTACATATCTGTACAGAATGGTCTGGTGTATTTTCTGCATTCAACTCTGATTCTTCACTTGACCTCTGTCTTGTGAGTGTTGAATCACTCACTGGAAAAAAATACTGTTGATTTCTAAATTGGCAATTTAATGGAAATAGAGATCAAATGACAAATACGAAAACATTTCCAAATGGAGTGAAAGGCACATAAAAGACTATAAGAATTGCCACTTTTTACTGCTCAACTAACGATTATCTTTGGGATTTTATCTTAAGACGTTAACCTGATACTTCCAGCAGCCATCTTAATCTAACTGTGTTGTGCTTAGTGGTACCCAAACACAATCGGAACAGAGAGGTTCAAAAAGGACTTTCTATCAGAAACCTCGAGTTAATCTAAAATCTCTCAAACATACAAATGAGCCTAAAACACCTGCAGTGCTCTCTGGACCAGACTGGATGCTTGACAATTCAATGATAAATTGCTCAAGTCATTCTAATTACTTGCAGCTGAAAATATTTGATGGCTAATTAACATTAATCACATATGGAACTTACCTAGTTACACAGTAACAATGCAATTCCACTTCACACTTTTGAAATTCACCTAAGTCATTTACTTAGGGAAATATATTCTGGACAATGTTTGGGCACAGTTATGTTTGAGATTTTGACCTATAGTAATGAAAATGCATTCACACAGGATGGAAGCTCAAGTTATGCCCTATATTTATTGTTAAGGCACTTGCTTGAAAGGGGTCTGTTATATTGAACTTTCATTACCAGGAAAGAGCAAACAAATGTGAATAATTAGATAGCTCTTTCAGAGAAGTGACACAGGAGCAGTGCGGCTATTTGACCTCTTTCTTTTCATTTTCAATCTATAATTCTGATAGTTTGAAGTTGAGGGGAAAGAATAACACCAATAGGAGGAATGTTCCTTCCTACACTGTTCATGTCCACTTGCGACATTCACAACAATTTCCATATCTTGCATTGTCTCAAGACCATAAGATGTAAGAGCAGAAGTAGGCCATTTAGCCCGTTGAGTTTGCTCCTCCATTCAATGACACCAATTAACACTACTGCCTCACAGCATCAGGGACCCGACTTTGATTCTAGCCTCAGCTGACTGTGTGGAGTTTGCACAGTATCCCGTGTCTGCATGGGTTTCCTCCAGTTGCTCCCACAGTCCAAAGATGTGCAGGTTAGGTGGATTGGCCATGCTAAAATAGTCCAGGGATATGCAAGCTAGGTATATAAGCCATGGGAAATGGAGGGTTAGAGGGATAGGGTAGGTGGATGCTCTTCGGAGGGTTGGTGTAGATGCAATGGGCTGAATAGCCTGCTTCCACGCTGTATGGATTCTATGATATCCTCATCTCCATTTTTCTACTTTTTGCTGATAGCTCTTGATTCCATTACTGACTAAAAATCCATCTGTCTCCCTTGATTATACTTATTGACCCAAGCTCAGCAGTCTTCTGTGTAAATAATTCTACATATTCACTACCCTCTGAGAGAACAAACTTTGCAACTGACTGTCCAAAACTTCCTTCTGGCTTGTTAGAAGCTTCACAATGAACCCACATCATATTACTGTTGCGTAATGGATAGCCAAACTTAGTTCTATCCCATCATGCAAACAGTAATGCGACAATTAAATTTCTGTTCTGCAGTGATGTCAGTTATTTAGGCTGAAGGCCCATTGGCAGATTATATCAAACTCCACATTCCTTTTGCTGTTCACAATATGCAGACTGTGTACCCAAACTGTCTGCAACTGCAAAATTCACAACAGAGTGTCAAACAATCAAAATGGCTCTAGAATTAGACAACATTTGCTAAATAATCTTGAGTTATGAGGAATAATGTCAACAACCAATTTAGGATTGCAAGTCTGGCTCACCGGTGTGTGTTGGAAGCAACAGATATCAATATAGAGGACCCTACTCTTTGCAAACAGAAACATCTGCATTTTTTCAACTCAATAAAATAGGAGACAGCCATTTGCTGGTTCAATCAGCCCTGAGCAATCAGAGTCAACTTCCTTAGGTTACACTTTAAACAAAGTCTGGAAGTTAATTGTCAATCGTCATTAATGGTACATTTTCCATAGCAACACATCTACCAATCAGAGTCGACTTGCCAACCAACCAGCACTCTTCTCTCATGCAGTGAAGCAGTTGTTTCCCGCTTGAATTGCCATTCTTGTGAATTGTCCAAATGTGTGCAAGATGAAAAGCTTTGATCTGTTGTGTCTTTTGTAGCAATACTCAAGTTATGAATTATCAAATAACTAGATAAAAACATTTTCAATATATGTTATAATTCTAACAGTAATATGGAAGATTAATATGCAACCACTTTCATAGTTATTATAGAAGAGAACGTTTCAAACAATATTAAGTGCTATAAGGATTAATTAACACATAAATATTATAGAGTTGCAACCCACAAATTTCCTTCAACAAAGGCATTTGCAATAGTAATGTCATCAAATACAACACTGGGACTGAAGCAACTATCTTGAAACACAGTAAACTAGCACAGAAAGAGGGCATTCGTCCCTTTGTTGGTGGTGCCATGTCTCTGAAACAGTGATCCTGTTGGTCATATTCCTTTGCTCCTCCTGCATAATGGACAAGTAATAAACTATCATGGATCACAACATATACAAATGGCATTGATATCTTAAAACCTTCCAGAAATGAAGGTCATGGAGCATAAAAGGAAAACCATTGGTTGTTGGAGTAGTTGGTCACCATTTTGAAATGTGAAAAAGATCAGAAAGCCAGTAATACAAATTAAAGCAATTGAACACATTTTATTAAATGAATTAATTCTATCTTTAAGTACAAACAACAGGTTTTTTTAAACTGCCAAATTAATCACCTCTAGCATCCAACATAAAGAGCACAATTGCTTATTTGTAGTTGAAATATTTTATCCAACGAGATTTGTGGATCAGAGTGATTTTCTTCACACCACCTTTCACATTTCACCTCATTAATTATGCAGTTAGGCTCTTGGATGTCTCTGTTGGGAAATCACATGGCCAAAGAGGTGGGAATATTCGCCACTCCACAGACCTTCAAGACTTCATGCCTCTGGTGCCAGATTTAATGGCATCTGCACACCAGTTCAGATAGTGCAAGCCAAGAATTGGCCCAAACACTGTGGTGCTCAACTGTTGTTGATGAATCCATTGATGAAAAGCAAGGTGTCCAAATCACCAAATACAACAACCCTGGACACAAATTGTAGCCCAGGATAGTGTCTCAACTTAAAAATAAAACTGAACACCTAGCAATGTAGAAAGAATGTCAATGATCTTGTGTGCTCCACAATTGTAAGCACCACCATCTTCTCTTTGCAAACTCTCACTTATGGGGTCTGCATTCATTCTAAATTTGCCGCTGTTCATGCATCTCACCAAGACTCACAAACACAACTCTCAGTATTGTATGCATCATATCCATTCAATAGCTCTTACACACCACATCTTTCCAAACTATTAACCCTTCCAACCTTCTGCACTTCCTACTCACTAAATGCGTACACCACCATATTTCACACTCTTCTTTAACTAGAATGTGTATGTCACCCCTCTTCTTCATGAACACAGAGCCAAAATACACATGTAGAATCTTTTGTGCATGCATACCACAAAGGCTGATTTACATGTTGGAAATTTGCACCATTTAAAACCTCAGTGAAGGATGCAAGGATTGTAGGCAGCATGGAAATGAGGCAAATCAGGGTTTTAATTAGATTATGTAATAATAACATCACACAATTTGATGATAAATCCACACACAAAAAAAAAGCAGAGTTGTGTGCATATTCCCACTCTCTCAACTATCTATCTATTCCATTTGGAGTGAACATGATCCTTAAATGGTTTATTGATGAACACATCCAAATGTTCAATCACAAATATTAGACTGCCTGATGTAACTCCAAATTGGATGTTATTGCTTAACAGTGTTATTGACCAGGCCAGAACCCCCTCAAATATATATTAAAAAAATAGCCCCAACCCTAATTTTGCTGGTTGTTTTAAGCGGGTGTAATATTCGAGGGGGGATGCAGTTGGTCAAACCACTTAGTTTTAAACAAGACAGAATTTATTTACAAGATTACCAAATGAAACACAAACAGAGGACAGAATACAGAATAACCCAACCTATCCAAAAATGCAACAGATTATTCCAATTTACTGATGCTGTTCCCAATACTTGCAACAATCCCATAAACATCCCTCGGCACAAAAGGTAAAATCAAACATAGGGTCTTACAGGAGACAGAGAGAGAGAGAGAGAGAGAGAGAGAAAATCAAACCAGAGAGAAGCTGAACTGGAATAACTGGCAACTCCCCTTTCATTGTACAAGTGTTTTTTTTAACTTGAAGGCTTTTTGTCCAAGGCAATATCTGTTAGCTATAATAAAATTGGCCCTAAAACTCATCTAAGCCAGACTTTTCAGAATTGCTGCTTCTACAACCTCTCTGAGAAAAAAAACAAGGACAGCAAAACCTTGTTATAGGAGGCGCATCATAACAGCAGTCACCTCTTAATGTCATTGATTATGTAGGATCGCATTCATAACCTGTGTTCTTTTATCAGATCATTGAACAGCTGTTCCACACAATATTAATCCAAAACCTTAGTCCATCCTCATCCATTGTCATTGACGTGCACAAGACCCCCTGAAGGGAACTTGATTTTTGACATTGTTTCACATTAAAAAAAGACCATAAACTTTACTTTCATTCCATCAGCCATGCAAGTGAATACCATTGTGAACGTTGTTTTCTCGTGTTCTGTAGCTTTTTACTGGAACTGTTTTTGGAAACTTCCACATCACTGTTCATTTGCTGAACATATCGAAATTCACAGATGTTTCATCCCTGTTGCTGATGTGAAATGATGTGTGTATCCTTTTGCTGCTGTCTGATGACGATGTATTGGGAATTAGTAATAAGGACATTGAGATCTTTTGGTTGTCACTTGGTCTTCAGCAACAACATTAGACATTTTCATTCCATAAAGCAATAACAAATACCAGCTGTCACTCTAAAACCTTTACTGGGTTTAAAAATTGGTTTGCCCATTTAAATGTGTATGTACGCATTATATTTCTGTTGATGATATAACTATTGTCGTCATTTTTGAGGATCCATTCTGATGTATGTATCTCAAGATCATGCCAATGGCTGGTCCCTGTTTCTCATGATTTATTAATCTTGGACAACTTTAGATCAGATTCCTTCTTCCATTCTTGCAACAGTCTTTCAATAACAGCAAATTCGCTCATGGCAACACAGTTATTTGACAAACTGACAACTGATATATAATGTTTCAGTGAAGGTAGTGTGCTATTCCCAGAGGTACTACAAAAGTTAAAGTTTTTATAAAAGTAAGCAAAATTCGCCAAATTGCCTGCCTTTCGATCCCTAGTTGAGAGAAAGTGCAGACCAAGTTTTGGTACTTAACATGAATATTATTGATCACAAATAAACAGATTGGAGATAAAAATAAACACTTATAAACCTTTGATATATACTGCTTAAAATGCGAATCCCTTATAAAACTTCCCCGACAGACATGTACAGACAAACACAGAAAAAACATGGGTCGTAATAGAAGATAAAGACTGCGACGGCCACTTTTTACAGGGTTCAATGAAATGATCATTTTGAGTTGCCAGGACATCCCGCTCTTCGTTCTTCCTTCTCCAGTAACATCACTTTCTTGCACAAAATACAGGATGATGCAATCACGCATTGGTTAGAAGCCACCACTTATAGAAACTGGTGAAGTGAAATAAACTGGCTTGCTTCAAGCTTGAGGTGTTTCTTTTACTTCAGAGAAAAGACTGAAGGTCCAATGGCTTCTAACCAACAGACACACCCAGAAGCTGTTCAGCTGCCTGGTGCCAATTACATAGTTGTTGACACGCAGAAGGACTTTGTTTTCAACAACTGTTCAACACCCCACAGACAAATCATCTACTTGCTTTTCCCTTAATGCGTGCCCCCAGGCTCCAGCTCATCTGTAGTAACCTCCCCCTGTGTTTGAGCAAACAGCAGTGTAAACAATGCATCCAATGATTGTCAAGGAATTTGATCATTAGAAATGTATTAGACTATTCTTAGTTTTTCAGACAATCGTTTCTCTATTTTAGTCCACAATCAAAACTACAGTAAAAATTAATCAATACGGTCTTTACAGTTATGAATTTTAACTTCAAACAAACTTCAAATTACATTCCTTTTGCCAGATGACCCACGTCTGTTTGTCATTTCCAATGTGAGGTCTTCTCTGTGTGATCATGTCTTAAACTCTCACAAATGTTCTCGACATCATCTTTACTCCATGCACTGACTTGTAGGGTGAATAAAACATGCATTTCTAGAGCAAAAAATCGAAACCGACTCCAAAAATGAGTATAGTATTTCTTAGTAGAGAACGGAATCGACTTATTTGCCAAGTATAGGACTGAACATGATTTTGGCATTGAAAGAGCAGTCTAATATCTTATACAACAGATCAACTCATATACTGGAATACGTGGTAATCCTGTAACATTCAACTGGAAGGTTCTAACCTTATTTAAATTATCTTGAAAGATATTGTACAGAGTTTTATTTATAGATAATCATACCCAATGCTTCAAGTTTTTAAAGTAATTATGAGTGATGCTATGGAATTGAGAAAGCTGCATTCTTATCGAGTACAAAGATCCCTTTCATAAAGACACCAAGCAAACCAACAAAAGAACTGTCATCTGAGTCAATTCAGTGTTTGAAAGCAGTAACTGTACAAAACACTGCAGCAATGAATATAATAGAGGGTTTTCAAAGAGGGCTATTAAACCTCATTGTAGCTAAGCAATCTGAAATGTAGAATATCACACTTAGAATATTAAACTGTTACTGTACCTGTTATACAGAGGTTGAAGCCTCCAACATGTTAAAACTTCTCTTCAAAAGACTCAACTGCTGTGTTTTAAACTGAAGAAGCTGGCTGTGACAGCTGTTGGCTGTACTGTGAATTCGGTATTATGCTGTATGAAAGAACTGGCTGCCCTGTACATTCATATACTCCAGGAAGGATTGTTAAAATGCACAAGTGCTACGTCAGCTGCTCAAATGCGTGACTGAATTTAATGAAAGGAGCAGCAGAGCTGACAGAATACTTTACTTCACTGAGGTAAATTAAATCTGTGTTCAGATTGGCTTAGTATAACAATACAGGATTGGTGTCAAAGTGAGCTATTTTGGAGAGAAGAATATCAGCCATCTGCACAATTAATACTGATTGGTGAGGCTCCTAACCATGAATTGCCTTAACTGAGCATCCATACAGATAAATAAGCACATATGCGTACGTAGCTCACATACATCCTCTAATATGGACATAATTTAACAAAAAAGACTATGAATGATCTTGTGGGGATATCTAAATATATACAAAACCTAGGCTATACTTATCTATTTTGATAAGTAAATTCAAAATCTTCTTTATACAGTCATTTTTTTTGTAGTATTATGAGCTAGTTCATTCAGTTACAGCAACAGTCTTGATGTGTTAAGACAGCTTACATCAATTTTGATTTTTCACATCACAAATATATAAATAACTATATAGGGCATGTGATACTATATCTGGTAACCCTCCAGGCTCCTGCAGCCTATTCTCTCCTTCTCTTTGCAGGATCACAATAAATCTCATATTTGAGGATAATAGAGAAAGGCTTTAATGAAGAAAAAGAACATTTGTGATTTAATTTTCTCACTTTTGGTGAAAATTACATCAGCAAGTTCCAAATCTAGTTCTGTCGATAATCACTGATCGCTTTTACATATGGAGCTTTCTTAAGGGTGAAATTACTTAAATCCTAAATGTTATGTGGTATCTTGTTCTCATTCCATTGTGCTCACCTTGTACAAACCAATTAAATTGCAACTGTCCAGATACAATCTTCAGGAGTAGTGTCTCCAGTCATAACTACAGTTCTGACCAGTGTTGAAACAAAAGCAGACGTACTATCCACAAATTAAATCCTCATGAGAATTCAAACTACTGAAAATCCCTGGGAAAAAATTAGGGCATAATCCTTTGGAAAGTTGCATCTCTTTCCACATTCTCATCTCCTGTCAGCCAAAAGTTAGAATGATGTGAAAAACTCATGAGAGTTTGCTTAAGTTTTAAAGTTTTTGCCCTCTTGTTACTTTCAACTAGCTTTCATCCCCTGCCAAAGCTGAAAATGTTATCCATGCCATTGTCACCTCCAGTCATAACTAATCTTCCTGCCCCTCGCATGCTGCCTGACATGCTGTGCTTTTCCAGCACCACTCTAATCTAGACTCTGATCTCTAGTGTCTGTAGTCCTCACTTTTGCGTAGTTTCTCTGACTCAGTTTGTAAAGTAATTCAACACACTATTGTACTAAATGTGGGCAGAGTAAAGCAAGGGCACAATATTGTACCATGTGTGACATGAACTCAGCACCTTCTTTGAGTCATGATTCAGATGCTGTGTCACTGTCTCATTGTCATCACATACTGCTCCCTTAGGAATAAATTCATTATGACTTTGTATCAATAATATATATGCAAGCCACTTCAAACTTATTGAATTCTTTTTGGTCTACAATTAGTTGCTTCTGTGTAAGTTAACAGTCCAAATTTTTATTTTAAAAGAGTCTTTGGCCTCTTAGAAGGTCATGAGGTAATAAGGAGAAGGAATTCTTACTTTCAATTGCAAAAGCTCTTTTCCAATGGATATTTTCCATTGTGTTTCTGCAGTTGCTTTTCTTTTTAATACACCAGGAAGTTTCTGTCTTACTATTATTTTTCCTTCCTTTCTCCACTGGCATTCTCAACAAACGAAAGGAAGAACTGGCATTTGTATACCACGCCTCATGATCTCTGGTAATCTCAAATTGCTTCATTACTAATTAGGCATTTTTGAAATGTAATTTAATATAAATGATTCCGGGGCTCTTGTGGTGCAGGGATAGTGTACCTACCTATGAGCCAGGAGGCCTAGGCTCAAGTCTCAGATGTTCAGATGTTCCAGAGGTGTGTAACAACACCCCGAAGCAAGCTGATTAGTAAATATCTATGAGTGGTTCTGTCTAGCCTAATATTGTCAAACATATAACATAGAGACCAAGGGTTTCCATCCAGTTGCCAATAGCTTACCAACTTGTGCCCAAAATAAGCTGCCCATTAGGGAATTGAAAGTGAAACATTCCATAAGGAGCTGCTAGTGAGACTAGCAACAGCAAGCAGGGGTCAGAAACAGCCGGCAACTGGAAAAGCAGCAAGCCATGGAAAGGTACACAATAGCACTTGATCAGTTTTCAAAGGAGCAGTGAGTCAGCAGGGAGGTGAGGTTACTGGTCCAGAGCCTTCTACACTGACAGGAAGTGGGCAGGAAAGATTGCTGGATCAGAGGCTTGTGTAGAGAGGTGAGGGAAAGTGGAGACACTGCCAATCACACCACTGGAAAGTTTACCCTTCTGATCGGCTATGTTTGCCTGACCTCAAAAACTTAATGGGCAAAGTCCCAACCAGTTTAAGCTCTTCATCACAGGAAAGAATCAAATGAATCTTCAGTGAGTTATTCATAGCGATTGTGTTCTTTTTTGAATAAGAAAACCAAAAATTGTACACCGTCCTCAAGATGTGGTCTCACCAAGGGTCTGTACAGCTGCAGTAACATTACTCTACTCTTATATTCCTGTACTCTTGCAATAGCCATCACCTTTCTTTCCTAGTCCCTGTACCGTTGAGCTTTGCAATCTCTTCATTAAAATAACAACTGTTTGTCTATATGTTGCCAAAGTAGACAACTCAAAGTAGACAAGCAGGAGGCTGGAAGAGCACAGCAATCCATGCAGCATCAGGAGGTGAAGAAGTCAATGTTTCAGGTGTAAGCCTTCTTCAGGAGGTAGACCAACTCCACATTTTACCACATCATACTTCATCCGTCAAATTTCTGGCTCTCTCAGTTAAGCTATGCATATGCTTCTTTGCAAATAGTTTAAATTCTTGCATTGATCATTGTGGCTCTCCACTACTTACAATTTACCAACCCAAGAAACAACCCATTTATCACTATTCTCAGCTTCCTTTTGGCTAATCAATCCTTTCCTCATGCCAATGTTAGCCTATGCAGAATGAAATATTTTATGCAGCAATCTTTAATGTGGCACCTTACCAAATGCATTTTAGAAATTCAAGTACATATGTTGGTTTCTCTTTATCAAAAAATTCTGATGTCAGATGTGGAGGTGCCGTTATTGGACTGATGTGGATAAGGTCAGAAGTTACACCGCACCAAGTTGCCGTCCAACAGGTTTATTTGAAATCACAAGCTTTCGGAGGGTAGCCCCTTCATCAGGTGAAGAGAAGGAAAACATACAGGCACAGAATTTATAGGCAGAGAGATCAATGAGCAGAGAGATCAAAAGATGTTTAAAATGGTGAGTGAAATGTCGAATTATAAGTCTCTGAATGTGAGCAAAAGTGTCAGATGAACTGAATAATGTGTCAACAGCTGAATAACAAGCATAGGGATGACCTATAATCCAATTTATTGAGGCAAAGAGATAATTACAAAAAATTAAAAATAAGGTGGTGCTGGAAACAAACCAAATGACTGGAATAACATGATAGGTATAAGAGTCATATGCTGAGGGTCTAACTAAAGTAATAAGTAATCCAAAATTGTACAAACTAATTAAGGTAGAGAGATCATAACAAGTTATCAAGGTAATGGTGTTAAAACAGGACAGTAAGGAAGATTTTACAACAGTATAGTGGGTTACATGTAGCACGACATGAACCCAATATCACAGTTCAGGTCATCTCCATGGGTACGAAATCGAGCCATCAGTTTCTGTTCTGTGATTCTGCGTTGTTGTGTATCTCAAATACTGGACTACAAACTGGTGTCATGTGACTTCTGATAAACCAGATAATTACTGTTTTTCTTTCACAAAACATTGTTGACTCTGCTTGATCGAATTATGATATTTGTAACTAGTCTGTTACAACATCCTTAATAATAAATTCTTGCAATTTTCCTGTTACAGTTGTCAGGCAAACTGGCCTGTAATTTCCAACTTCTAGTCAGTCTGCTTTCTTGAATAATTGTGTTAAGTTAGTTATTTTCTAATTAACTGGGACACTTCCAGAATCTAAAATAAAATTTAAAAGATGATAATTAATATCTCTACTATCTCTGCAGCCACTTCATTTAAAAGCTTAAAATACATGCCACCTATTTCTGTACACTTAAATTGTACTTTAGATTGAATAGTTTCCCAGAACTTTCTCCGTGATTATGGTGACTGACTTAAATTCCATGCCCTCCTTCTTTCCCTGCACTCCGATGCTCAGTCGCAACGGTGTATACTATCTACAGGATGCATTACAGAAATTTATCGAAGACAAACTACAACAACTTCCATCTAGAAAGACAAGGGTGGCAGACACATGGGAACATGACCACCATCTTAAAGTTCCCCTCCAAGCTGCTCACCATCCTGACTTGGAAATATATCACCATTCTTTCACTGTCACTGGTTCAGAATCTTGGAATTCCCTCTCTAAGGGCACTGTGGGTCAACCAGCAGTGCATAGTCTGCAGTTTCTCAAGACAACAGCTCACTATCACCTTCTCAAGGGCAATTAGGTACAGGCAATAAGTGCTGGCCAGCTAGTGGCATCCATGCCCCATGAATGAATAAAATAAAATGGTTTGTGTAGTGGCTTGTGTCATGGGGCACTTAATTGGGTAAGATTGTGGCAGGCTACCCCAAATACACTTAATTTTGAACAAACATCCTCCTTTGAATGCTACCAGTATTAATCCAGAGGCCTGTGAGGCTGTTGCCATGTGGAGACACGACCCACATGTTGTTTGTGGCTTCCTGGGAGGGTCCTTCATTTCTTCATGCCTGATCGAGGCACCCAGCACCAGGAAGGGATGGGGCCCACTGAAAACCAACCCTGGTTGCCCTATACTGCTTCCCTTATTACTCTCACCCCACAAAACCCTTCCTGCCATGCTTACCTCTGGTCTGAGTTAGGCCTTGGGCAAGCAGGTGGCACGGTGGTTCAGTGGTTAGCACTGCTGCCTCACAGCACCAGGGTCCCAGGTTCGATTCTGGCCTCGGGTGACTGTCTGTGTAGAGTTTGCACATTCTCTCAGTGTCTGCGAGGGTTTCCTCTGGGTGCTCCAGTTTCCTCCCACAATCCAAAGATGTACAGGTCAAGTGAATTGGCCATGCCAAATTGCCCATAGTGATAGGTGAATTAGTCAGAGGGAAATGGGTCTGGGTGGGTTACTCATTGGAGGGTCGGTGTGGACTTGCTGGGCCGTAGGGAATCTAAGCGATGGGCCCCACTCTCCATGAGTAGAATGTTCCTTTCCCATCTGCTGTCCTCTCAACTGCCTGATTAGCACATAATACAATTGGGCGATGTTCCCCATTGCCTTTAAAACCTCTCCCCCCAACTTCTGGCTTTGCCTTTTTTTAAATTTAACCACCATGGTGACAGATTGATCTGAAATGTTCTGCTTATGAATGTGGTAGGGCAGATTTAATCACAACTTTGAAAAGAAAAACTGGACAAGTACCTGAGGAAAGAAAATCTGCAGGAAAGGTTCAGAAAGTGGAGCAATCTGAAATTGTTGATTCTATATCAGCATAAGAACTTCTCCGCTCTTGTACATGAATGAGTTGAGAGGGTGAATGCAGACCTGGGTTTAAAATGGTGTAATCTCTGACAATGCATCACTCCTTCAAAGCTGCATTGAAATACCAATCAAGATAGTGAGTTTAAGTCTTTGGAGTGGATCTTGAATTCATGATCTTCCAACTTCACGATCCCCTGACCCAGAGACAAGAGTACTACCACCAAGTCAAAGCTAACACTCAACGGTGTAGAAACAAGTATCTACTAAACATGAGGTACTTGATGTGGATGATGAAGATATGGAAACAATGGAGGCAACATAAATGAAGGTTTCTTGCCAAAATTTCTTCCTATTGTTGACATCTTTCAGAAGTAAATTAAGCCATTTAAATAGGGCAAATACAAAGTTCTCTCCAGAGTAGTAAATGAAGAGATATATTGGCAAATTGCTATTTATAAAAGGCTTTACATTCCTTTAGTAGCTGCAAATTAGGTTATTTCCCGAAATTTTGAGTTTGAGTTTGATTGATAGTTGTGCCATGTGCTGAGATACATGCAAAATGTTATTTATTTTGCTCTCTACGGGCAGATTGTACCATACAAAGTGCATCAGGA
This sequence comes from Hemiscyllium ocellatum, assembly GCF_020745735.1. Lineage (NCBI taxonomy): Eukaryota > Metazoa > Chordata > Chondrichthyes > Orectolobiformes > Hemiscylliidae > Hemiscyllium > Hemiscyllium ocellatum. The sequence continues at coordinate 29,774,401 of NC_083413.1, forward strand.
TAGCAGAACAAAATGCAGAGTACAATGTTACTGCCACAGAGAAGATATGTAGAGGAGATGAAAATTAACACTTGAGAGGTCCATTCAAAAGCTGATAACAGCGGGGAAGAAGCTGTTCTTGAACCTGTTTGTGCGTGTATTCAAACTTTTATATCTTCTGCCTAATGGAAGAGGGTCGAAGAGAGTATAACTGGGGTGGAAGGGGTCTTTGATTGTGTTGGATGCTTTCCTGAGACAGCAGAAGAATAGAGGGAGTCAATGGATGGAAGGCTAGTTTCCTGATGGACTGGGCTGTGTTCATGACTCTCTATAATTATTTGTGGTCTTCAGACCAGCACTTGCTAAACCATGTAGTAATGCATCCAGATGGGATGCTTTCTATGGTGCATCTCTAAAATTGGTGAGAGTCGTTGTAGACATGCTGAATTTCCTTGGAGTCCTGAGGAAGTTGAGGCATTGTTTTGCTTTCTTGACCATTGTGTCAATGTGGATGGACCATCCATGGAACATGGCGTTCTCAACTGTCTCCATCTCAACACAACCCCAGTGGTGTCATTAACAAACTTGTAATAGAAGTTGGGGATGAATCTGGCCACACAATCATGAGTGTATAAGGAGTACAGTAAGTGGCTGAGTACATGGCCTTACGGGACAATAGTTGAGGACTATTGTGGATGAGTTGTCTGTCCTTACTGATCGTGGTCTATTAGTCAAGAAGCCAAGGATCCAGTTACAGTTGATGGAGCCAATTCCCATGTCTGAGTTTGGGGATGAATTTGTTTGGAATTATGGTATTGAAGGCAAAGCTGTTGAGAAATACCCATGGTCTCACTGAACCCCTGCTGAGGAATAGCTTCCATAACTCAGGCTGCTGTCAATTGTCCTGAATTGGCACTGCACCAATTTGGAATTTACCCTTTAGTTTCAAAGAAACAATCAATAGGTTGGATTTTCTCCAATTGGCAGGACACCATTTGTATTGAATGTCCATATGAAATCTTTTACAAACCAATAGATTTCAGCTCTGGTGTCCTTAATTCAGGACAGAAGGCAGGTTCACAAAGATAATATGCTCCCCATTGTCTTTGGAGAAGGGGTGACATAAAGTTGTCCTGTAGGCTCTGGAAACCTACAGCTAACAAAGAAGGCCAATACTTGCCACAAAGACAGACTGACCACTACTTCAGATCCTCGGGAGTGTTAACAGCAATGACGGCTCCCAAATGTTCAGGTCCATTTGCTTCCATTTTACTGACTGAAAGGAAAGCAAGATTGTTTAGTGCTGAAAAAACAAGTCTCATAAGACAGAGGCAGGCTCTGGTCACCAGCACCCACAACAGCCTGCCTCAAAAAGTTCTGTTAATATTGATTGTCAGCTGTTCCAGAAGGATAATGCATGTACACGTGATATGAAACACACACTCGTACAGGAAAAAGCAATGGACATGTTAGGTGCCTCTACATTTCAAAACCTGAGGTAACTCATCTCAACAAAGTGCTGCTTTAGAGGAGTCAGCTTCTGACATTGTTGCTGGCAAAAGGGAAGATGGGCCATATCTGAAATTCCCACACGTGTGATTTTGAAGGTGTCTTCAAGAAGCAGGTTCATTGACACTTTCTAGAAAGACAATGGCTATTGTAGCTCCCTGCAGCCCATTGAATGTGGCCAGTGTCATTCTACATGGAATGAACCAAACCAGTCTTCGAAGACCTAAGTATAGGGGCATTCATACAGATCCTCAATACATCAATGGCAACACTGTTAGACACCACTCCAGAAGCCACCAATGCTGTGAGAAACTGTTCCTGCTGTCTTGACACAGTGATAATTTTCTGGACTGTCACTGCCTCCTTCCATTCTGCAGATAACATGAAATTTCCAACAGTATGTTTAAGGTGTTATGGAATTCTATATGCCCATAATTGGAGGGCAACTATCTCAATGTTTCCAAATCATTTTTTAAACTAAACCCCTAAGGCCTAAGTTTTCATTAATGAGGGATGATTGGAGTAAGATAAATGCTAATGAGTCTGAGGAACATATGACAGACACTGACAAGAGGGAAGAAAATAGGGTGATGGTGACAATTTAGATGCGTCAGCAAAGAAACTAATGGATGGTGATGAAATTAGATTGGGAGAAACTGAGGACTGCAGATGTTGGAGGTGAGAGTCGAGAGTGTGGTGCTGAAAAAGCTCAACTAGTTAGGCAGCTTCTGAGGAGCAGGAAAATCAATGTTTCGGGAATAAACCCTTCAAAAGGACATGAAATTAGATGGGGTAATTTTACAGCAACTGAGAGTGGTAGGAAAATCATTGAGGAAGATGGAAGGAATTCTGAGGGAGTTGGGAATGGCACTGAAAGTTTGTTCAAGTATGGAGGGAGTTTGGAATGACAAAGAGGTCATAAGTTTGACAATGATGTGAAGGATGGTGTTAGCTCTGGTGGAGACAGAAGACATTGACATTCTTCCACATGTCAATATCACAGAAACAAGATCCCTCACAAATTAAAGGTGAAAGCTCATTGACATTTGAGTTAAAGACCATTTCATACTAAATCCAAAAGCAGTACTGATGTCAATTCTTAATAGCACCAGAGATAAGAATTAATTCTATCAAACCTGAAGTTTACATTGATTGGAACCGTCAACGATAAGAGAGCAGTAGCTCCCTGTGGTATTTCTGAAATCAACAAAGCAATTTCAAAGATAAGTAATTCCATGGATCCAAAGGTTGATTCGATGTAAATTGACAACGAAAGCAGAACACCGTGTTACGCCAAACCTGGAATTATTTTAACTTGCCAGTAAGTCTGGAGAAGTGTCTGATGATCTTAAATTGAATATTTCACTGCATTTGCAGCATTATGCAGGTATTTGATTTTTTTCACGTTCATGGGACATGTAAAGTTTATTGCTCATTCTCAAATTGCACTTGAGAGGGTGATGGTGAGCTGCCTTCTTGAACCGCTGCACTTTGGCAGTTTTTCTTCCCTGAATATACACCTGCAGAGGTATTAGAGAGGGATTTGCTGAATTTTAACCAAGAACAGTGGCCACAGTTCCAAGTTTGAATGGTGCGTGGCTTGGTGGGAACTTGCAGGTGGTACTGCTCCAATGCATCGACTGTTCTTGTCCTCCTAGATGCTAGAGGTCCCAGTTGTGGAGGATGCTTTCAGAGAATCCATCTCAATATATCTTATTGCTAATACACACTCTTGCCACTGAAGGAATTAATATTTAAAGTGATGGATGGAGTGTCGATTAAACCAGCTGCATTGTCCTGGGGGTGTTAAGCTTATTGCTCTTTGTTAAAATAGCATTTCATCTAAGCATATTTTAAAGCATTTCGTTGTATTCCTGTATAATATTCCTTGTAGATGGTGGACAGTTTTGTGAAGTAAGAAGGAGAGTTCCTCATTGTAGAAATCTTGTTGTTATCATGACCGTATTTTACGGAAAGGTAAAATCATATAATGTCAAGAGGAGATTGTCAGACTCTTTCTTGTTGGGAATGGTCATTATGATGGCCAAATATGATTTGGCAAAAGCCTGTGATTTCTTTTTGTGTAATGCCCCCTTTAAGAACAAAGTGGAAGTGGAGGCTATTCTGTGGGGGATGGGGTTTCCTGGTTATATCATCAGTTTTAAAGAATGCCCATGTGACATAGAGGTATGAAAGTTGAAGGGAAAAATGATAAATAAATAGAAGTCAGGAAGAGTATACAGAAGAGACGCTAAGGCTGGAATAAGGGTGAGTAAGAGGAAACATGAGGAAAGGATGGCGGACTGCACTAACACAAACAGTAAAATGTTTTTCAAACGTATTAATAGTAAAAAGATAAGCTGGTCACTGAAGCAAAGGGTACAGCAGAGGTACCAAATAAATACTTTGCTTCTGTCTTTACCAAGTTAGAAAATGGTGGCAATGGCCCAATTGAAAATGTGGGTGTTGAGCTACTGAGCAGTATAATGATAGATAAAGAAGAGTTGGGAAAAATGCTGGCAGCATTCCAGCTAAAGAGGTTGCCAAGCCCAGATGGGGTGTATCCTACATTGTTGAGTAAGGTACAGGAGCAAATCACAGAGCCATTGAGAGAAAGCTTTCACAGCCTCTCCAAACACAAGATTAGTCCAGGAGGACTAGAGAATTGTAGATGTGGCACTGTTACTCAGGAAAAGGTAAAGGACAGTGCAGGAAACTACAGATCTATCAGCCTGATGTCAGTAGTGGGAAAATTCGCACAATACGTGATAAGGTAAACATACATTCAGAGAAAAATAAGTTAACACTAACCAGTCAACGTGGCTTTGTCAAGGGTAGATCATGTCTGACACATTTGATTGAGTTCTTTGAGGTAACACAAGCAGTGGTTGGGGGTAGTGCTGTGGATGTTGCATATTTGGATTTTCAAAAAGCATTTGATACCAGGCCACATGACTGGTTGGTTAGCAAATTAGAAATGTTTGGCATTAATGGGTCCATGGCAGCTTGGAATAAATGTGTCGAAAAGATGGGAAACAAAGGGTAGGTATAGATGGGTTTTTTCTCAGATTGACTTTGAGTTGAAAACAGTGTTCACCAGGGATCAGTGTTGGGATGCTCGTTTTTTCAGATCTATATAAACAATTTTGAGATGGACCTTAAGGGAAAATGGTTTAAATTTGCAGTTAATATTAAGGAAGGAAGAATAATGAACTTTGAGGATGATTTTGAGTGACTTTAGAGGGACATTGGCAAGTTGGCCAAATGAGCAGAAACTTGGCAGATAAATTTTAATACAGAGAAATGTGAAGTGGGGCATTTTGGTAGAAGAAATGTGCAGAGCAACACAGATTCAATGGTGCTACAAGTTTTGAGAAGATTTATAACTCATGTTGAGATTCTGGATGTAGGTTTGCTCTCTGAGCTGGAAGGTTCATTTTCAGATGTTTCGTCACCATACTAGGTAACATCTTCAGTGAGCCTCTGGACGAAGTTTCATGCAGAGGCTCACTGAAGACGTTACCTAGTATGGTGACAAAACGTCTGAAAATGAACCTTTCAGCTCAGCAAGCAAATCTACATCAATGGTACAACTTTGAGGGGGGAGTACAGGAGCAGAAAGAACACGGGTTCAAGTGCACCATTCTCTTAAGGCAAGTTGAAATAGTTGTTAAGAAGGCTTATAGAATCCTTGTGTTTATAAATACAGGCATAGAGTATAAAGGCAAGGAAGTGATGTAACACCTTGACAAATCATTGGTCAGAATATTGTGTTCAGGTCTGAACACCTTATTTAAGGAAGAATATTAAAGCCTTGGAAAGAGTGCAAAGGAGGTTTACTAGAATGGAACCAGGAATGAAGGATTTTAGGTACAAGGAAAAATTAGAGCAATTGAGCTTACTCTCCTTGGAGCAGAGAAGATTAAGAGGTGACCTGATTGATTTGTTCAAAATTATGAACAATTTGACAGAGAAAAGAAGGATATCCTGTTTCCACTAGTTGCTATGTCAGTAACTAGGGGTTACAATGTTAAGATTGTCAGCAATAGAGATAGGAGTCAGATGAGGAAAAACTTCTTTAATCAGAGAGTTGTTAGGATTTGGAATGCACTGCCTGGGAGAGTGGCGGAGGCAGATTCTTTGGGACGTTCCAAAAGAGAGCTGGCTATTTATTTGTAAGTGATGAATTTAGAGGGCTATGGAGATAGGGGTCAAAAACAGCAGCAGCTGGGTAGCTCTTTCGGGATTCAGTACAGACACCATGGGTCAAATGGCCTCTTTCTGTACTAAAATTCCATGAAAGGTAGTTGTAGCTGCTTCAAGGTCAAGTCTATCTTATGGCAGCAGTTCAGAGTACAGAAGTCATTGTGAGGGAGCAAGCAGGGCTATCTACAAATAGCTTAGTTTTCCAGAAGAAAATATTACTGCACATGCTCTTGGTGAAAATCTTCAAGGAGAAAGTGAGGACTGCAGATGCTGGAGATCAGAGCTGAAAATGTGTTGCTGGAAAAGCGCAGCAGGTCAGGCAGCATCCAAGGAGCAGGAGAAATGTCGATTCTCCTGCTCTTTGGATGCTGCCTGACTTGCTACGCTTTTCCAGCAACACGTTTTCAGCTCATGCTCTTGGTGAGGCAACATACAAGCAAGGTTTGTATCAGAGAGCTGGGCCATCAGCTAGATGTGTTGATCATTCAGTTATAAAGAAATTCTGGATTTCTAATCCATCAAGACTATCATGGCCTAAATGAGAGAGGAATCGTTGAATGTACTTGGTCAATGTTAACCATGACCAGGAACTTTGGATGGAACTCGTCTGCTGCAGAATGCCCCTCAAGGATGAAAACAATTGAATGGGACATGAGAGAGCCAACATAATGGAGGTTCAGTTGGAAAAGCTGAGTGCTTCCAACCAAGGGACAATTGGGTCGAATCTTTGGAGTTTAACTTGAACTATCCTTCAACTGTGAATTATTGTTTGGTTTATGATGATTTTAGTTTGACTTGTTTACATTAAATACTATATAAACTGCAGCTGTTTTTGTGAATGTGTCATTTGGCCTGGGACAAACAAAACCACCTTCTTCTGAGTCACAGAGGCTCCTGGAGATTTAACTTCATAATCTGATTAACTTTGATACAGCTAAAGCTCCTTGACATATTCAATTAAGATGGTGAGACACAGACAGATAGCTCATGTAGTTTCATGCTACCATAAAATTGCTTTGAAATTTTGCAAGTTACAAGTGCAAGGTTTTATAAGAAAATTGTGTTTTAAATTGTCTCCTTTGCCTTAAGATGAAATAAATCAAAATGTATGATAAAACGTAAACTGAAAATTACCTCTTACTAGTTCTGATAAACAATATATCCATGAGAACTGGTGGCCCAAGTGAAATATTATTGAAGAAAAATTTTTATTCATTCACATTTATTCAGCCACTGGCTGGGTGGGCATTTATTACCCATCCCACATTGCCCAGAGGGCAATTAAGAGTTAATTACATTGCTGTGGGTCTGGAGCTGCAAATAGATTACTGAGTTAGATTTCCTGCATTAAAGGACGTTAGTAAACTGTTTAGGTTTTATAATAATCAACAGTAGTTCCATGGCCATCATCAGGCCAGCCTTTTATTCCAGATCTTCAAATTTCATCATCTACCTTGTTGGGTTTCAAACCCATGTACTTAGAACATTAACCTGAGATTCTGGATTACTATTCCAGTGATATTACGCTACTACTACATCACCTGCTCGCCACAGAATGCTATTTTTTCACACATGGAGACAGAGGTAATATCAGCTAACCATGAACATGAGGCAAAAGACTCCCAGAAAGAGAGACAGAGGAACAGCAGCTGTTGTGAATCGAAGAGCTTTTTTTTCTCTGGTGGTCTCTAGGCAAGCTGCTGGTGGGTGCACATCATTTAGTCAAAGTTACTGAACCTATGGTAATTTAGGGATACTGGAAGACTCAGTCTGGATGGCCAGAAGAAGGAGTCACAAGAGGGATGCTTGGTGTTGGAAGTCAATTCAGGCATTCTCAGAACTTGGAGAGAAATGACTTTCAACAGATACTGGACATTACAACTCAGTAAAAACAGGGGAAATCAAGCCTGTTGAAAGCTAGCAATAACTTTGGATAGTTGCTATCAATTCTGTAGAGAGTGTGTGTAACATAAAAGGGTCAAGAATGTGGTGCTGGAAAAACACAGAAGGTCAGGGAGCATCCAAAGAGCAGGGATGTTGCCTGACCTGCTGTGCTTTTCCTGCACCACACTCTCGACTCTGATCTCTAGCATCTACAGTCCTTACTTTCTCCCTGTGTAAAATACAAACATGGTTTGGGCTCTTCAGTTTTGTGACAAGTTCAATATGAAGTGAGGGGATGGGGGGAGGTGAAGTATCTTTTCTGTAGTTTACTGTATTTGAGTCATAAAGATGTACAACACGGACACAGACTTTTCTGTCCAAATTGTCCATGCCGACCAGCTATCCCAACCCAATCTAGTCCCACCTGCCAGCCCCTGACCCATATCCCTCCAAACCCTTCCTATTCATATACCCATCTAGATGCCTTTTAAATGTCACAATTATACTAGCCTCCACCACTTCCTCTGGCCCATACCACCCTCTGCATGAAAAAGCTGCCCCTTAGGTCTCTTTTATATCTTTCCCCTTACACCCTAAACCTATGGCCTCTAATTCTGGACTCCCCCAACCCAGGGAAGAGACTTTGTCTATTTAGATTCGAGTGGTGCTGGAAAAGCACAGCAGGTCAGCCAGCATTCAAGGAGCAGGAAAATCAACGTTTCGGGCAAAAGCCCTTCATCAGGAATGAGGCCGGGAGCCTCCAGGGAGGAGAGATAAATGGGAGGGGGGGGGTGGGACTGGGGAGAAGGTAGCCAAGAGTACAATAGGTGGATGGAGGTGGGGATGAATGTGATAGGTTAGAGAGGAGGGTGGAGTTGATAGTTGGGAAGGAAGATTGGCGGGTAGGACAGGTCGAGAGGATGGTGCTAAACTGGCAGGTTGGAACTGGGGTAAGGTGGGGGGGAGAGGAAATGAGGAAACTGATGAAGTCCACATTGATGCCCTGGGGTTGAAGTGTTCCGAGGCGGAAGATGAGGCATTCTTCCTCCAGGTGTCGGATGGTGAGGGAGTGGCAGTGGAGGAGGCCCAGCACCTGCATTTCCTCAGCAGAGTGGGAGGGGGAGTTGAAATGTTGGGCCACAGGGCGGTGTGGTTGATTGGTGCGGGTGTCCCAGAGATTTTCCCTAAAGCGCTCTGCAAGAAGGTGTCCAGTCTCCCCAATGTAAAGGAGACCGCATTGGGAGCAACGGATATAATAAATTACATTGGTGGATGTGATGGATGTGTTGGTGAAACCTTGACGGATGTGGAAGGCTCCTATGGGGCCTTGGAGGAGGTGTGGGCACAAGTTTTGCGATTCCTGCGGTGGCAGGGGAAGGTGCTAAGAGGGGAAGGTGGGTTGTTGGGGGGCGTGGACCTGACCAGGTAGTCACGGAGGGAATGGTCTTTGTAAAAAGTGGAAAGGGGTGGAGAGGGAAATATATCTCAGGTGGTGGGGTCCATTTGGAGGTGGCGGAAATGTCAGCACATGATGCAGTTTATGCGGAGGTTTGTAGGGTGGAAGGTGAGGACCAGTGGGGTTCTGTCCTTGTTGCGGTTGGAGGGGTGAAGTTTGAGGGCAGAGGTGCAGGACGTGGATGAGATGAGTTGGAAGGCACCTTCAACCATATGGGAAAGAAAATTACAGCCTTTAAAGAAGGAGGCCTTCTGGGGTGAGGTGGGGGGAGGGGAAATGAGGAAACTGGTGAAATCCATATTGATGCCCTGGGGTTGAAGTGTTCTGAGGTGGAAGATGAGGCATTCTTCCTCCAGGCGCCTGGTGGTGAGGGAGCGGCGGTGAAGGAGGTGCAGGACCTGCATGTCCTCTGCAGAGTGGGAGGGGGAGTTGAAATATTTGGCCATGGATCAAAGCCACTTCCGCCCCTCACGATTTCACATGCAACATGCGTGACGTCAGTTCCGCCTCTCATGTCATTGCTGATGTCACGCGTTCAGAGACTTCCTCCCCACAATGCTGTGTTCGCCACCACTTCCGCTCCCACCAACGCCACTCACCTGCATTCTGCCGATTCGCTCCACCCCCCCAACCCCACAGGTTCCACTGTCATCATCCCCATCCCCCCAGAATCCTGAGGGGAACATCACCCCTGTTCAACTCCACCCCCATTCCCCCTACCACCATGCCCACTCCAGTTACTGGCTCCTTCCCCCAATCCCAGCTCCACACCTACACCAGGTCCTAGCTCCCAGCCCTGCCAAATTTTCACCATCCCTCCAGACCTCCCCCTCACTGAGGACGAATGATCAGTCCTCAGCAAAGGACTCACCTTCATTCCCCTCCGCCCACACATCAATGAATTTAATACGCGTCATGACGGTCGAACACTTCTTACACCGTCTCTGCCTCCGAGCTTACTTTTCAATCAGGACTCCCGCCCACCTTCCAAGGACCCCTTCGCCCACCTCCAACATACTCCATCCACCTGGACACGCCCCACTGTCCTATTACCCATCCTCAATCTCTTCATTTCCAACTGCCGCCGAGACATTAACTGCCTGAACCAGTCTACCCTTCTCCCCCACTCCAACCTCTCACCCTCATAACGGGCAGCCCTCTGCTCCCTCTGCTCCAATCCCAACCTCACCATCAAACCAGCAGATAAAGGGTGCACAGTGGTAGTCTGGCGCACTGACCTCTACACCGCTGAAACCAGGCGCCAACTTGAAGATACCTCCTCCTACCACCCCCTCCACCATGACCCCACCCACCCATCACCAAACCATCATCTCCCAGACCATATACAACCTCATCACCTCAGTAGATCTCCCACCCACAGCTTCCAACCTCATTGTCTGGGAAACCCGCATTGCCCGATTCTACCTCCTTCCCAAGATCCACAAGCCTGACCACCCTAGCCAACCCATTGTTTCAGCCTGCTCCTGCCCCACCGAACTTGTCTCCACCCGCCTCGACAGTGTCCTATCTCCCCTCGTCCAGGAACTCCCCACATACATTCAAGACACCACCCACGCCCTCCACGACTTCCGTTTCCCTGGCCCTATATGCCTCATCTTCACCATGGATATCCACTCCCTCTACACCTCCATCTGCCATGACCAGGGCCTCCAAGCCCTCCAGTTCTTCCTCTCCCGACGTCCCCAACAGTACCCTTCCACTGACACTCTCAATTGTTTGGCTGAACTGATCCTCACCATTAACAATTTCTCCTTTGAATCCTCCCATTTCCTCCAGACCAAAGGGGTAGCCATGGGCACCCGTATGGTCCCCAGCTATGCCTGTCTCTTTGTTGGCTACGTGGAACAGTCCATCTTCTGTAGTTAAACCGGCACCACTCCCCATCTCTTCCTCCGTTACATTGATGACTCCATCGGTACCACTTCATGCTCCCACACCGAGGTTGAGCAGTTCATCAACTTCACCAACACGTTCCACCCTGACCTTAAATTCACCTGAGCCATCTCTGACTCCTCCCTCCCCTTCCTGGACCTCTCCATCTCCATTAATGACGACCGACTTGACACCGACAATTTTTACTAACCCACCGACTCCCACAGCTACTTGGATTACACCTCTTCCCATCCTACCTCCTGCAAAAATGCTATTCCGTATTCCCAATTCCTCTGCCTCTGCCATATCTACTCCAAGGAGGACCAGTTCCACCACAGAACACACCAGATGGCCTCCTTTTTTAAAGACTGTAATTTCCCTTCCCACATGGTTGAAGATGCCTTCCAATGCATCTCATCCACGTCGCGCACCTCCACTCTCAGACCCCACCCCTCCAACCGTAAAAAGGACAGAACCCCCCACCCCCCCAACCCGGTCCTCATCTTCCATCCTACCAACCTTTGCATGAACTGCATCATCCGGTGACATTTCCGCCATCTCCAAACGGACCCCACCACCAGAGATATACTTCCCTCCTCACCCCTTTCTGATTTCCATTAAGACCCTTCACTCTGTGACTACCTGGTTAACTCCACACTTCCCTACAACCCACCCTCCCCTCTTAGCACCTTCCCCTGCCACCGCAGGAATCACAAAACCTGTGCCAACACCTCCACCCCTCACCTCCATCCAAGGCCCCAAAGGAGCCCTCCACAGCCATCAAAGTTTTACTTGCATATCCACCAACATCATTTATTCTATCCATTGCTTCCAATGTGGTCTCCTTTACATTGGGGAGACTGGACACCTTCTCGCAGAGCGCTTTAGGGAACATCTCCAGGACACCCGCACCAATCAATCCCACTGCCCTGTGGCTGAACATTTCAACTCCCCCTCCCACTCTGCTGAGGACATGCAGATCCTGGGCCTCCTTCATCACTACTCTCTCATCACCTGACACCTGGAGGAAGAACGCCTCATCTTCCGCCTCAATGTGGACTTCACCAGTTTTATCATTTTCCCTCCCCCCAACTCACCCCAGTTCGAACCTGCCAGGTCTGCACCATCCTCATAGCCTGTACTACCTGCCAATCTTCCTTCACACTTATCCACTCCATCCTCCTCTCCGACCTCTCACTTTCATCCCCACCTCCATCCACTTATTGTACTCTTGGCTACCTTCTCCCCAGACCACCCACCTCCCATTTATCTCTCCACCTCAGAGGGTCCCTGCTTTCATTCCTGATGAAGGGCTTTTGCCCAAAACATTGATTTTCCTGCCCCTCGGATGCTGCCTGACCTGCTGTGCTTTTCCAGCACCACTCTAATCTAGACTCTGATCTCCAGCATCTGCAGTCCTCACTTTCGCCACTTTGCCTATTTACCCTATCCATGCCCCTCATGATTTTATAAACATCCATAAGGTCACCCCTCAGCCTCCGACGCTCTAGGGAAAACAGCCCCAGCCTATTCAACCTCTCCCTATAGTTCAAATCCTCCAACCCTGACAACATCCTTGTAAATCTCTTCTGAACCCTTTCAAGTTTCACAACATCTTTCCGATAGGAAGGAGACCAGAGTGGTCTAACCAATGTCCTGTACAGGTACAACATGACCTCCCAACCCATGTACTTAATACTCTGACCAATAAAGGAAAGCATACCGAACACCTTCATCACTATCCTATCTACCTGTGTCTCTACGTTCAAGGAGCTATGAACCTGCACTCCAAGGTCTCTTTGTTCAGCAACACTCCCGAGGACCTTACCATTAAGTGTATAAGTCCTGCCAAAATTTGTTTTCCTACTTTGCACTTATCTAAATTAAACTCCATCAGCTACTTCTCAGCCCATTGGTCAACCTGATCAACAACCCGTTGTAATCTGAGGTAACCTTCTTCGCTGTCCACTACACCTCCAATTTTAGTGTCATCTGCAAACTTACTAACTGTACCTCTTATGCTCACATCCAAATCATTTATATAAATGATGAAAAGTAGTGGACCCAGCCCCAATCCTTGTGGCACTCCACTGGTCACAGGCCTCCAGTCTGAAAAACAACCCTCCACCACCACCCTCTGTCTTCTACATTTGAGCCAGTTCTGTATCCAACTGGCTAGTTCTCTCTAAACTCCATGAGATCTAACCTTGCTAACCAATGTCCCATGGGGAACCTCGTTGAACACCTTAGTGGTTCACATGAATCATGTCCACTGCTCCTCCCTCACCAATCCTCTTTGTTACTTCTTCAAAAAACTCAATCAAGTTTGTGAAATGTGATTTCCCACACACAAAGCCATATTGACTATCCCTAATCTGTCCTTACCTTTCCAAATACATGTACATCCTGTCCCTCAGGTTTCCCTCCAACAAGTTGCCCACCACCAACATCAGGCTCACTGGCCTATAGTTCCCTAACTTGTCCTTACTGCCCTTCTTAAACAGTGACACCACGTTAGCCAACCTCCAGTCTTCCGGCACCTCTCCTGCGTCTATTGATGATACAAATATCTCAGCAAGGGGCAATCACTTCCCTAACTTCCCACAGCGTTCTAGGGTACACCTGATCAGGTGCTGGGAATTTACCCACTTTTATACGTTTCAAGTCATCCAGCACTTCCTCCTCTGTAATATGGACATTTTTCAAGATGTCACATCTATTTCCTTATGTCTTCAGTGTCCTTTTCCACAGTAAACACTGATGCAAAATGCTCGTTTAGTATCTCCCCCATCTCCTGTGATTCCACACAAAGGCTGTCTTGCTGATCTTTGAGAGGCCATATTCTCTCCCTAGTTACCCTTTTGTCCTTAATGTATTTGTATAAACCCTTTGGATTCTCCTTAACTCTATTTGCCAAAGCTATCTCATGTCCCCTTTTTGCCCTCCTGATTTCCCTCTTAGGTATACTCCTACTGCCTTTATACTCTTCTAAGGATTCACTCAATCTATCCTGTCTATACCTGACATATGCTTCCTTCTTTTTCTTAACCAAAACTTTAGTTTCTTTAGTCATCCAGCATTCCTTACACCTACCAGCCTTTCCTTTCACCCTAACAGGAAAAAACTGTCTCTGGACTCTCGTTACGTCATTTCTGAAGGTTTCCCTTTTGCCAGCCGTCCCTTTACCTGCAAACATCTGCCCCCAACCAGCTTTCGAAAGTTCTTGCCTAATACCATCAAAATGAGCCTTAACTCCAATTTAGAACTTCAACTTTTAGGTCTTCTCTATCCATTTCTGTCACTATTTTAAAACTAATAGAATTATGGTCACTGGCCTCAAAGTGCTCCCCCACTGACGCCTCAGTCATCTGCCCTGCCTTGTTTCCCAAGAGTAGGTCAAGTGTTGCACCTTCCCTAGTAGGTACATCCACATATTAGTTGCCTTCTAAGTAATGTTTAGTCCACATTAATTTTACCTTATTTGTTACAGTAACTCTTAAATCATGAGATCTAGTTATATAATCATTTTCGTTGGTCACTTGAATCCAAAGCTCATTTTAAAAATTATTGATTTCAACAGGTAATCTGGACAAAAGCTGGAAGTCAGATACTGTTACTGAATAAACTGTTGGTATTTGTGATAACAGTGTTTACACACTTGGTGGCAGCAAAATGCCAGCGGACAATAAGGACATTTTTTTTGTTTCAAAAGCAAGATTGTGCTCGGACGAAAAAGCCGTACTTTTCCACTGGGTGGTGTACAAGTTCTGCCTGATGGGATGGGTGTTAAACTGCTAACTATAGAGAAAAGATTCAAGTATCACCCGCTCCGAAGGTGTGCAATGACCTTCTTGGACAGGTCAATTAAAGTTGTTTTTAAGACAGGGAAGCACAAATGTAGTGAAAAGGTACCACAGGCAGGAAGAAGACTAAACCCACTCCACAGAAAGCCACAGCTGTAATTCCAACAGTCATTGTTCATCACAGATAGGTGGAGTAAGAACAGATGAGATATGTGTCTCGAAATGAAAACCTGCATTACAAAATCTCAGTTTTGAGGCAGTTTTGCATCAGGATAGTGTGCATCGGGTTGTGAAATTCATTGCTAGCAGGCAGCTCACACAATTTAACGTGGACCAATGCTGGTGCTGTATCAAGGATTCACATCACATACCCAAGCAAAACTGACAAAACATTTGCTCAAGCAGTTGAGGCCTTTACAGTCTGAATCATTCTTTATTTGCTAGCCACTATGAAAGAATTGCAGGAAGTTCTTGTAGTTCAGAAATGTGATGAAGACCCATAGGTTCTGCAAAGAGAGTTGGTCACAGTATGCTATCAATAATCCAGCCCTGTGAGGCACTCTGAACAATGCCATTGCATCAGTATTTTTGATGATCTTTTGATTTGTAAGAAGCAGTCAGTGACCCCGTGAACCACCGTCAGGCCATCCTATCGAAGATCTAGAAAGGACTTTGAGGTATTTCTAAGTGTTGGGCTAAAGCACAATAGGCTGTGTGGAGGCCTAGTATTTCTCAGTCTGTAGTTGAAATAGTCTCCAATTTCACCACTTGGACCTTCTCATGAACAGAAATGGAACAAACCTCTTTTGCCTCCTTTTTTCCAGATGGTCGATGAGAATGCCTTGATATTGATCTGTATTAAATCAAGCAAACAGCTTATAAGGTTGCTGAAAACGTTAGCAAGCCTGAGAAGCAAAAGGATTTTAAAATTCTGCAAAGCAGGATCAATAAAAATATTAAGAAAGGAAAAAACAGAAAGTGAGAAACGTAGAAGCTATAGAATCTATAGTTGTGTCAAATATCTGTTATAAGGGGAATCGTAGAATCTATAAAACCAGGTGCACTTATGGGATACTTGGAAAATAATTGCAGGTCGAACAGAATCAACGTGAATTTATGAAGGACGTTTATATTTAACATGTCTGTTGGAACATTAGAGAACATATCTAGCAGAATTGATATATGAGAACTAATGGATGTGGTATATTTAGATTTTCAGAAGGATTTTAAGAAGTTCTCCCATCAGATTGGTTATCAAAGTTAGAGCACGTAAGATTAGGGGAAATGTACTGGCATGGATTGAGAGCTAGTTAACATGCTGAAGACAGAGTAGCAATGGTTTGGCTGTGTATAGTGGGGTATTGTAGGATTAGAGCTTGTGCCAAGCGTCTTACCGTCTGTATCAATGATTCAGGTGTAGAGGTTAAATGCATTTCCAAATTCTCAGATGACACAAAATCAGGTGAGTTGTGAGAAAGATGCAAATATGTTTCAAGGGATTTGGAGAGGTTAAGAGATTAGGCAAAAGCATGTCAGATTGAATATAATGTGGAGAAATGTAAAGTTATCCACATTGGTAGAATCAAACAGAAATACCAAGCTGAGAGGCTGGGAAATGTTGAACTGCAAAGGGACTTGTTCACGAGTCACTAAATGTTAACATGCAGGTACAGCAATTAACTAAGACGGCCTTTATTCCAGGAGAATTGTGTATAGGAGTAAAGATGTTTTACTGGAATCATATAGACCCTTGAAGAGAGTACATTTGGAGAATTGTATACAGTATTGATCTCCTTATCTAAGACAATATATACTTGCCACAGAGGGAGGGTAAACAAAAGATCGCTAAACTAATTCCAGTGGTGGAGAATATTTCCTATGAATAAACATTAAGCAAAGTGGGCCTATATTCCCTGGAGTTTACAAAAAAGAGAAATTACCTTATTCAAATCTTCAAAATTCTTACAGTGATCAATACGGTGGAAGCAAGAAGGTTATTTTCCCTGGCTGGGAGTTTTAGAACCTGAGGATACAGTTTCAGAATAAAGAACAGGCCATTTTGAACTGAGACAAAGAGGAACTTTTTACTTAAAGCCTGTGACTTCTTTTGGAATTATCTGCTCAGTTAGTATTGACTGATATTGTTAGATTTCTACATCTAAAAACATCTAGAGAAATGGAGATAATGCAGGGATATGGTGTTGAAGCGGTAAGTCAGCCAGGATCTTATTAATTGGTAGTTAAAGATCTGAAAATGTCTCCTCCGGCTCTTGATTCTCATGTTTTTAAGTTATGTTCACGGGGGTGGTTTTCTTTATTGTAGTTGATGACTGTTTTTCATTGGATTGAAGTGCAGTAGCTCCATAAGCCCATCTCTTTGAAAACAATGTTCTCCCTGCACAGAATTTTAGGCTTATGGTCAATATCAATTCTGATCAGCAGAATTCAGAGCATTTCTAGCATGTCCTAGTTTTTGGGTGCATGCTCAAGTCAAGGGCCAAGAGTCTACAGTTTACCATTCAATGCTCCCCCACAACCTACAATGGAATTCCATGAACATTTAGGGAGATTGGTCCCCACAGACATTTCTCATAAAGCACAGAGAATTTGAAGAGGTGGATTGTAGTGTAAATAGTGCATATATTCCATGGAAATAAAGAAACTAGGAGTAAAAGCAAGTAAAGGGAATTATACTTTTACTCTATGGACAATTGACTGAACATGGGCAAAAAGAACTATGAGATTAGGTTCCCTACAGTATGGAAACAGGGTTTTTGGCCCAACAAGTCCACACCAACCCTCCAAAGAGTAACCCACCCATTCCCCATATTCACCCCTGACTATGGGCAATTTAGCATGACCTGCATATCTTTTGGATTGTGGGAGGAAACCAGAGCACCTGGAGGAAACCCACCCAGACACGGGGAGAATGTGCAAACTCCACACAGTCAGCCATCCAAGGCAGGAATCAAACCTAGGTCCCTGGCACTGTGAGAAGCAGTTCTAACCCCTGAGCCACCGTGCCACCCATGTTTAGGATTGTTGGATAACATGGAACTATGGCTTCCAGGCAAGGTGTGATGCTCTGCTTTACTCCAGTCATGTTTAATAAAGCCTGCTAATGTTCTGATGAGTGCAAGCCTCACCTTATTACAGAAATGAGCCAATGCTGCTCTCCAAGTTTAGATCCTGAACTTAAATATACATGGAAGTTTGCATCACGTATCTGGAACACCTAAAAATATAATAAGCTTATATCTTGAAGTGATCATTGGGCCCAATGGCTGAGCTACTCTTTCCTTCCGACCTGAAACATCAAACAGGCCCACTCCTTGTCCTTCAGCTCTGAAAGTACACTCAGTCTTGAATTGGTGCACAGCAAAATTTACTTGGACAATCAGAGAATGATCACTGTGGAGTGACTGTTCCCCACATGTTGTAGCGTACAACCTATACTGGCCTCCAAAGTTAGGGCATGCCCAAGGTCGGAGGCAAAATCCTACCCCAGGTTTCTTCTATTGTACATAGAAAGCAACATTGTTAGTAGAGCTTGAGCTTTAATCAACAACTCCTTGCAATTTGCTGTCAAATATAATTTAAAGATGTTTTTGTAGGATAGCTAATAAACTGATTCTGCTTTATTTATTTTATTGCTTTACTGTAAAGCAAGTGCAATCCAATTGCTTGCAGCTAGTTGTAAAGCATATATTAAATCATGATTCCAATTAATTAACTAATGTTCCAGCACATGAATTGAACCCATTACATAGAATAACAGTTAGAGTAAGACTGCATTCATGTCATGACTAGTATTTTTACAGCAAAATATACGAGTAAAAAATGAGGTCTGCAGATGCTGGAGATCACAGCTGCAAATGTGTTGCTGGTCAAAGCACAGCAGGTTAGGCAGCATCTCAGGAATAGAGAATTCGACGTTTCGAGCATAAGCCCTTCATCAGGAATAATCAGGCATTTACAGCAAAATATATGTTACTTCTCATATGCTTCTAAATAAATAGATTTAAACTCTCTGCAGGTTGGCATACCTATCTGTGGCTCTACTGTTGTCATTATGTAAGCTGTTTTTACTTAGATAAAAATCACACAACACCAGGTTTTAGGTGCTCCTTCATCAGGTGGTTAGTAGAAGCAGCGCTCTGAAAGCTAGTGCTTGCAAATAAACCTGTTGGACTTTCACCTAGTGTTGTGTGATTTTTAACTTTGTACACCCCAGTCCAACACCAGCACGTCAAAATCATCTATTTATATAGATTAAAGTACCATCAACTTTGGATTTTGGAGCACAGAATGAGGCAATTTAGTTTTTTTTATCCGAATTCTGGCTTCTGAAAGAGCTATCCAATTTTGAATCACTATTTTATTTACCATATATACTCAAGTAAAGGTCAATCTCATGTAAAAGTCAAACTCCTAGTTTTGGTCAAAAGATCTGGAATTTTCCATATATCTTGTGTAAAACTCAACCCTAGTCCTTCAGAGATAACCGATCAACATTTATGAGTCAAGGTGTTATCCTGTACATAAATGTTATGGCAACAATGATCAGTGAGATATGAGAGTCAAACATTTGGTAACTTTATTATAAATAAAAGCTTAAAATATTAGCTTGAGAAATGAAAATAACAGCAAATGAGAAGGAACAGAGGAAAATGGAAGAACTTGGTGGGAACATTTAAGACATATCAGGCCAGAGTCAGGTGTGTACAGCTCAGCTGAGCTCAGTTCCCCTGTATAACTCATGGAATTACTGATGAAGGACTTATGCCCGAAATGTCGATTCTCCTGCTCCTCGGGTGCTGCCTGACCTGCCGTGCTTTTCTCGCAACACACTCTCGTCTCGTGCAATACAGTCATTTACCGAGCTGAGGTTTTGAAATTTCTTCATCATTTTGCATTAAAAATGCCCTCCAGAAAAAGCAAAAAAAATACAGTAGTGTTTAAACTGAAAGTTGTTAAAATTGCAGAGAAGACAAATAGCTGTGTAGCAGCAATTACCGTAATTTGTTGTTTTTTAAAATTTGTTTAGGGATCAATTAGACTTTGCTAATGGTACAATATTTTGGACTGTAGCATGAATTTCAGCCCCTCAAAAGTTGTTTCTGTGTAATAGTCAACCCCATAAACTTAACCTTAAAAAGTAGCCTAAAAAATTAAACTTTTACATGAGCATATACAGTATATCGTAAATAGGTATTCGATTAAAAAAAACAGAGAAATAACAAGTGCTTAAAATCTAAGTTCAAAGGAAAGGTCACCAGAAGTTATCCCTTATTACATCTTCACAGATGGTGCTGAATCTATTGAGTGTTTCCAACCTGCTGTGTTTTTATTTAACTGAAAGCTTATAATGTGATTCAAGCAGTTGATTTATTCATGTAATTTTCAAAGCTTTGCTAAAGCTTACTTATAAGCAAAGTCAGTGCTTGAAATATGAACACAATTTCAATGCACTGATCCTGTGGCCTTTTGGGGGATTTTCTAAGATTTTTTTTCTGTTCTTGACGCTGTTTTCATGGTATTTAACCGAAAAAGACGACAGTAATTGTCAAACTGCAATAATATGGAGCAAAATGAAGTCAATACATGTAAAAACGTAACAATCTAAAGGTCATAGAAGAGCGTTGTTTCCATCTGAGTTAATGTTCTTTATTGTACTTGACTGAGAAACCTCAAATGGATAAGTCTTTACTGAAGCAGTAGTAGCAGCAGAATATTCCGGGTATTTTATTGCGTCTACAAATTGATTTTAAGAAAATATTTGAGGTGGACTTTCCCACAATGAAGACAGCTGATGGTTTAGTCTACTCATTGTCAGCCTGACAATCCCAACAATAAGCCATTTTGAATCCTCGGTCTCATTCGCAATCAGCAGGAGGCCCAGGACAACACAACTACACTCCTAAGCAACTATACCTCAAAAGCAACAGGAACTCAATTGAAAGCCGGAAGAGATCCAATATGTTATGTTTCAAAATTGCTTTCATGGTTCCATTCAGGCCAGGTGGAGCAGGAATGATTCTTGAAGCCTCATAAACAAATCTTTGCTTAACACATTCCCAAACCCAATCTTCAGTGACTATTGGACTATCCCTTCACCACTGACCTCACACTAGGGACTATTCCAATGGAATTCTAATGGCTGCCTGAACTTTCATTCCATTCCATTGGCTACTAGCAATAATTCCAATCAGTTAAGGAGTCATAGATTCATAGAGATGTCCATGCAGATCAGATATCCTCAATTAATCTAGTCCCATTTGCCAGCATTTGGCCCATTTCCCTCTAAACCCTTCCTATTCATATACCCATCCAATTGCCTTTTAAATGTTGTAATTGTACCAGCCTCCATCACTTCCTCTGGCAACTAATTCCATACACACACTACCCTCTGCATAAAAAATGTTATCCCTTAGGTCCCTTTTAAATCTTTCCCTCTTGCCTTCTACCTTTTGGATACTCCTACCCTGTGGAAAAGACCTTGACTATCCATGCTATCCATGCTAATTGTGATTTTATAAACCTCTGTAAGGTCACCCCTCAGCCTCTGACGCTCCAGTTAAAATAGCTCTAACCTATTCAGCTTCTCCCTCTAGCTCAAACCCTCTAACCCTGGCAACATCCTTGTAAATCATTGCTGAACACTTTCAAGTTTAACGACATCTTTCCAACAGAAGAGAGACCAGAACTGAATGCAATATTCCAAAAGTGGTCTAACCAATAGTGTGTACAGCCACAACATGACCTCCCAACTCATGTACTCAATGTGCTGACCATTAAAGGTAATCATTCCAAACATCTTCTTCACTATCCTGTCTACCTGCAACTCCACTTTCAAGGAACTATGAACCTGCTCTCTTTATTCAGCACACTCTCCCCATTAAGTCGACTGAAACTTAAATATGTAAATGAGGCTTGACAGTCATATCCTAACATGAGTTAGAATCAATGTCTAGCAATTTACCATAAAAATGAAAACTAAAAAATCTTAATCCTGCACAGACCACAGCAGATTAGTAAATTATGAGATCTTACTAAGAAGTGAATTAAAAAAGATTACACCATTGTACCACACTTAAGCAGGATCGTGAGGTTTAACCATTTAAACAAGTGTTGCTTTTGGGGAAATTAACTGGTAAGCATTGCATTTGAACAGTAGTGCTGTGTCACTTGAGGTGGTTGCACAGTTTGTTGGATTTCATCATCTATTGATGACCCAATGGCCATTTGTTTCAAAGGAGAGAAAAGCAGTAACATGACAGACAGATGCCAAGATTATGTGTCCCTCGTTGTCTTTCATGTATCTATGTTCAATGCGCTGAATGAAGCACAGACATATTGTCAGACTTCTATCACTGAATACACATGAGGTTCCAAAATGTGTTCTGGGTGTGTGAGATTGCAATTTGACCTGAGCACCATCTCCAGCCTGTGATAGAAAATAAGGCAAAAATGTATTTTCTGTGGGATTCCAGACTTCTGATGAGTTCATTAGGTGTGTTGGGGGAGTGAAGAGGGATACTGGTATTGATTGAATGTATGGGTGCTCCACTTTCCAGCCTCAGTGGGAGAAGTCTGGGAAGAAGGAATGATCACATCTGGTTTTGTTCATCTTCATCATTAGAAAATATCACCTCACACAAGAATAAAATGACAGAGAAATCAATGAGACCATTTAGCCCTCCTTGCCTTTTGGATTATTTTTAAATTATTTCATGGAATGTGGGCATCACAGGCTAAGACAGCATTTATTGCCCATCACTAATTTCCAGGAGGTCAGTTAGGAGCTAAAAGCATTGTTGTGGGTTCAGAACCACATATTGGCCAGACCCAGTATGGATGGCAGCATTTTTCCCGAACATTCATTCAGTGAACAAGCTAGGTTTCTCCATTGACAATTTAAATCATCTAATGACAATTAGATTCTTGATTCCAGATTTTTATTGAATTCAATATCTACTATCTGCAAAGATGGAATTCAACCCAGGTCTCCAGAACATTACCTAGACACAGTCTATATAGTCTAGTGATAATACCATGAAACCATCACCTTCTCAACACGGGATGGATAGTTAAGAAATTCTTCTTTCTACAAGGATAAAATAATTGTTGTGGATGCATGCTGATTACATAGAAAATATGGCCAGACTAACTCTATTCCAAGTGGTTTTATTAGCTGAAGGAACGCTGTCTGACCAGAAATGATCACTTTAGGTAGGTGTTGCACATTATAATATCTAATACAAAACTAATTTGTCCATTCATTTGATTTATCTCATGAAAAATAATTAACCATTAACATATTCAAACAAGCTTTCGTTCTGTCTCAGTTCTCCCATTCCATTGTGTTTGTTTTGAGCATTCCTTGTTGTTGGCTATGGAAGGGTCACATGACTGGCATGAGATCTTGCTTCTTAAACATTGGAATCTCGTGCTGACTAGCTTGAAGAATTACTAGGGTCTCTTTCTTTTACTACTCGGAGAGGTGGACACGATACCAAAGCCATCACTTGTTGCCCATTCCTAATTGGTCTTATGATGGTGGCACTGCGCTGGTTTCTTGAACAATTGCAGTTGACATGGTACTCCCATTGTACTGTTAAGAGTGGAGTTCCATGATTTTGATAATGAAGGTACAACTATATTTTTCCAAGTCAAGATGGTGCATGACTTTGCAGTGAACATTCGTCTGATGGTGTTCCCAGGTGTCTACTGGTTTTGTCTTTCCAGGTGAGAAAATGTAGATTTGGTGGATGCCAAAACAGTTTTGCTCAGTTGGTGAAGTGCACACTGTATTTGGCAGATGATTGGCAATAGATGAAGTAGTAGTACCATGAGGTTAGCAATCCAGAGGCCCAGGCGAACACTTTGGGGACATGACCTCAAATCTTAACATGACAATTGGTGGAATTTATCAATAAATACAATGGATTAACAAAGATATGGAATTGAAAACTAATCTCAATAATGGTGTCCATGAAGCAATCATTGTTATTGGAAAAAAAAACAGTTGTTCACTTTTGGGAGAAACATCTGCCACTCTATGCAGCCTGGCTTACATGTGACTCCAGGTGCACTGCATTGAGATTGACTCTTCACTGCCTTCTGAAATGGTCAAGCAGACCACCTTCGTTACATCAAATTGATGCATCAATCTGTCAGTCAATTGCCCTAGCAGGCTTTGGTAGCCCATTGTTCTTGCAGACTCTATTGTACATGTTGACATTTTGTTCATCTTAATAAAAAATCAGTTAAAATAAACCACTTCCTGTGACTGGATTATGTTATTAGCAAGTGTCACCCAATCAGCAACATGCTGACATTTCAAGTTTGCACAGCGACATTTTTCACATGCTATTTTTAAAACTACCATGGTAAACCTTGTGTTCATCAGTGTCAAGAAGGTTAATGATGATGAATGTTCCTTCACCTTCATTTCCATTTCCAAAGTGCTACTAATGTGATCGCAATTTACGATTATTTAGGAATCAGGAAAAACGTTTTTGAAAACAGGACAATTAAGTGAACTTTAAAGAGGATATCATGCAGTTGCCTGGCAATGGGAGACAAACTGAAATGAACACTCTAACTAAGTGTCAAACATATAATTGACCGTGAATTGTAATTAAAATCAATTATGCTAAGTTTCTCAGGGGATATGCAACACAAGCCTGTATCATAGTGCTATCCTTTACTGCAATGTGTTGAGCTGGCAACCAGTGCAGGGAATCGTAGAATCCCCACATTGTGGAAGCTGACCATTCAGCCCATTGAGTCGACACTGACCCTCCAAAGAGAATCCCACCCACTCCACCCTAACCCAGCATTTCCCATGGCTAATTCACCTAACCTACATACCCCTGGACTCTATCCCTGGAAATTTAGCATCTAATCTGCATATCTTTGGACAGTGGGAGCAAACCAGAGCACCCAGACAGACACAGACAGAATGGGCAAACTCTACACAGTCAGTTGCCCAAAGGTGAAATCGAACCCGGGCCCCTGGTGGTGTAAGACAACAGTGCTAACCACTAAGCTATCATTTCAAACTCACTGGGCAACCTTCCTTTTAAGTTTTCAGTTTACTCAGGGTGATACTGCAGCAATCCCTAATGTTAGGGCAAATAAAGTAAACAGCTCAAAAATGGGGTTATTGGGGTTGGGTCAGAGATTAGAATTTTTAAGATCTCAAAGTTTACTCTAAACTATTCACTTTCAGGAATAACAGAGATAGTAGACATCCATTTCAGTCCCAGGTGGAAAATTGGCAATTTAAACACTATAATAAAGCTGACAATTTCAGAGTTAGCCAGTTTTATGGAATTATTTTTCTGTTGCTTCTTTAGTCACAGAGCAGGGTATTGTGACCTGGATAGTATTGCCTGAAAGAAAATGGTAGAAGCAGAATCAATAGTGTCATTTACAGAAAAAATGACTAACCTCTTGAAAGGGTAAAAGATACAGGATTGTGGAAAAAGGGCAAGGGAGTGGGATTAATTGAATATCTCTATCTAAGAGTTGGCACAGGCTTGGTGGACTGAATGGCCTTCTTTGTGCAACATCATTCCATGATTCTATTACAATGGTAAATGTAGTCATAGTGTAAGAATTAGAATTCTAATTATTAAAAAGGAAATATAAATACTTAAGATCACTTTTTTACATTGAAACAAAATTGCATTGTATTATCCATTTAGCCCTTTCCCCTTTTCCTTCCCCATTGTTGTCTTCTTTGCCTATTACCTTTACGTTTTTATTATTTTAACTACGTTTTTTATATCCAATCTCACAATCCAAGCTCTAAATAACCTTAGTTCCTTTCTTTTTCCTAGTTCTCAACATCCGTGGTAGGGACAAACAACCGTAAGGCCTTATTTTTCAACCAGTCATAGAGTCATACAGTCAAACACAAGGAAAAAGACCCCTCAGTCCAACCAGTCCATGCTAACCACATTTCCAAACTAAACTAGTCCCACCTGCCTGCTTCTGGCCCATATCCCTCCAAACCTTTCCTATTCATGAACATAGCCAAACATCTTTTAAATGTTGCAACTGTATCTGCATCCACCACTTCCCCTGGTAATTCATTCCACACATGAACCATTCAAGTAAAAAAAAACATTGCCCCCATGTCATTTTTAAAACTTTCTCTTTTCAGCTTAAAAATGAGCACACCAGTTTTGAACTGCCCCACCTTAGGGGTAAAAACCTATATCATTCACCTTATCTGCACCCTTGAAGATTTTATAAGGTGACCCCTCAACTCTAATGTTCCGGTGAAAAACATTCCAGTCTTTCCAGTCTTTTTTATATTTCAAACCCTCTATTCCTGGCAACATCCTGATATATATTTTCTGAATTGTATTTGGTTCAATAATATCCTGCCCATAACAGAACAAACAGAACAGCACACAGTACTCCAGAAAAGGCCTCACCAACATACTGTCAACCCCAACATGATGTCTCAAATCCTATACTCCAAGGTCTGAGCAAGGAAGGCAAGTGTGCTAAATGCCTTCTTAACCACCCTGTCTACCTGTGATGCAAATTTCAAACAATTACATACCTGTACCCTCAGATCTCTCTGTTCTACAACTTTACCGAAGTCTCTACCATTAATTGTTTATGTCCTGCCCTTGTTTGATTAGATTACTTACAGTGTGGAAACAGGCCCTTCGGCCCAACAAGTCCACACCGACCCGCCAAAGCGCAACCCACCCATACCCCTTACCTAACACTATGGGCAATTTAGCATGGCCAATTCACCTGACCCGCACATCTTTGGACTGTGGGAGGAAACCGGAGCACCCGAAGGAAACCCACGCAGACACGGGGAGAACGTGCAAACTCCACACAGTCAGTCGCCTGAGTCGGGAATTGAACCCAGGTCCCTGGCGCTGTGAGGCAACAGTGCTAACCACTGTGCCACCGTGCCTCCCATTTTGTATTACCAAAATACAATACCTCACATTTACCCAAATTAAATTCCATCTGCCACTCCTCAGCCCATTGACCCAATCGATCAAGATCTCTTTGTAATTTTAGATAATCCAGTTGAATGTTACATGCATAAAATTTCAGACAGTTATATCATAAATATAATCAGATCAACCTTCAATTCATTGAAAGTGAATGAACTCATTCAACAGCGAGTGAACTCATTCATTAGCAATCAGTCTTGGCTTAACTCTTTGGCTGTCATTGGAGTCTAAACAGCCCAAAAAAAAACCTAGGCTAGTGTTTCCTGTCTTGTGCTAACATTCCCATGATTAACCCTCACATTTTAAAAGAAATTCCGTTATCAGATTTGTGAGTAAAGAGCCAAGGAACCCCAGTTTTTGACTATACAGCAGCATGAGTTAAATATTTCTCACTTATTTATAATGTTATTATACTAATAAAATACCAACCTTGCTTTCACTTTGAATTGTTCTATACTCTCTGAGATATTTATTTTTATTGCTATAATATACTTATAAATTATTGTGTGGTTATTCTCCCATGAACTTCAGTGCTGAGTTCAGCACAGTTTATCACCTATCACAATTCAGTGTAAAATGCCATGATTACAGCAAAAATGTGAGCAAAATCTCTTGCTGCAATAATTTATAACATAAGTATGTTTATAACATACAAACAAGCTGCATTTAAATAGTACAAATCATAACTTCAATATTCAAAAGTACTCTACAACCAGTTAAGTACTTAGAAATGTAACACATTTATACAAAAAATTCCACTAACAGCCACGTGATAGTGACCAGAAAATATGTTTTGATGCTGTTGGATGATAAATACTGGCCAGGACTTTGGAAAAGAGTGTCCAGTTTTTGGTTAAAGAATTGCTCTTGAATTGTTTAAATCTACCCAAGGGACAGACAGGACCTCAGTTTAATAAGTTCATCCAAATACCAGCAATCCAACTACACAGCATTCCATCAATAATAAACTGGGGTGTCAGCCAAGAATTTTCCTTTTCTTCTGTTGACAGGACTTGCATGTGCACAACCCTCTGATTCATATATTACATGGGATGACCAGAATTTCAATCAAACAAATGGGTTTGCTAGACTACCTCTGTAGGAAATAAGGAGGTAGCAGAGTGGATCAATTGAGGGAAAGAATCCCCAAAGAAGAATTCCTGAACAGCTAAGAATGGTGAGATGAAGGAAGTGAGAAATGTATGAGAGGAACATATAGTTCAGTAGGGCAGTGTAGGGATAGAATAATTTACATGAGAGGGAAATATGAGACTATGAAGAATTGAATGCGCTAATGTGAATTTTAAATTTGACATGATGTGAACCAGAATTCTGGCAATATCTTCAGGAGAAGGGTTAGTGCTGAATAGATCAGCAAGTTTGCAGATGTACTGAGGTTTACAGTAATTTACATCAGGAAGTTGTTAAAACAGCCAATTCAGGAAGTAAAGAAGGATTGCTTGAGAGTTTCAATGATGGATGTTTTATCCATATCTACCTTTAATCTTTGTATCTGTATTTTATCTAATATTTATTTCTTGTATTTACTTAAGTTTCTGCAATAGTTTATATAACAAAGAAACATTTTATCTTATTTGAAGTTAATGCTTTGCTGGTCATTATCTTTAAAATTTGAACAGTGAAAAACCTAAAAGAGACCTCCATGAGTTACATTGATTCACAGTTACTGACCACGCCATGAACATAACTGTAGTTGTGATACGAATTATGTGTTATCCAGAATTAGATATTCAGCAAACAGCCTAGAGATAACAAAAGAGTTGCTAATAATGGTGAAGTAGAATGCGATATTAGTAGCACACATGTACAAAGAAACTCAATGTGTATGGATGTTGCAGGAAGCAGAGTTTAATTTTATTCTTTCATAGATGTGACAAGGCCAGCACAGTTACCCAATCGCTTTTGAGAAATTGGTGGTGAACTTCCTTCTTGGACATTACAGTCTATGTGTCCAGGTGTGTCCAGGAAGGCTTCCTGACTCAATATATAGATTGGCCGACTAGAGGGGCAGTCATATTGGATTTGGTGCTTGGTAACAAACCATGCCAGGTGTCAGATCTCTCAGTGGGAGACCATTTCGGTGATAGTGATCACAACTCCCTGACCTTTACTATACTCATGGAGAGCGATAGGCGCAGATGGTATGGGAAAATATTTAATTGGGGGAGGTGGAATTACAGTGCTATTAGACTGAAACTGGGACGCCTAAATTGGGAACAGATGTTCTCAGAGAAATACATGACAGAAATGATGAGGTAGTTCAGGAAGCACTTGCTGATGGTGCTGGACAGGGTTGTCCCACAGAGGCAATGAAAGGATGCTAAGTTGAAAGAACTTTGGTTGACAAGGGATGTGAGGCATCTAGTCAGGAGGAAGAAGGAAACTTACATAAGGTTGAGGAGGCAAGGATCAGACAGGGCTCTAGAGGGTTACAAGGTAACCAGGAAGGAATTAAAGAATGGATTTAGGAGAGCTAGAAGGGGGCATGAGAAAGCTTTAGCAGGTAGGATTAAGGAAAACCATGTGAGGAGCAAGAGCAAGGCCAGAGTGAGGGTAGGGCCGATCAAGGACAGTGTAGGGAACTTGCTCCTAGAGTTGGAAGAGGGAGGAGAGGTTCTTAATGAATACTTTGCTTCAATATTCACTACTGAGAGGGACCTTGACATTTCTGAGACAGCATGAAACTAACTGATATGCTTGAACAGGTTGATGTTAAGGAGGAGGATGGACTGAAGACTTTGAAAAATGTAAGGGTAGATATATCCCCTGGGCCAGATGGGATATTCCCACGCCCTCCACCTCCTGCATGATTTTTGCTTCCTCGGCCCCCAAAGCCTTATCTTCACCATGGACATCCAGTCCCTGTACACCTCCATCCCCCCTCATTAAGGAATCAAAGCCCTCTGCTTCTTCCTCTCCCGCCATATCCCTACCAATGACACCCTCCTTCAACTGACTGAACTGGTCCTCACTCTGAACAACCTCTCTTTCCAATCCTCCCACTTCCTCCAAACCAAACAAGTAGCCATGGGCACCCACATGGGCCCCAGCTATGCCTGCCTCTTCATAGGATATGTGGAACAGTCCATCTTCCGCAGCTACACTGGCACCACTCTCCACCTTTTCCTCCATTACATCGATGACTGTATTGGCGCTACCTCGTGCTCCCACGAGGAGGTTGAACAGTTCATCCACTTTACCAACACCTTCCACCCCGACCTCAAAATTACCTGGACCATCTCAGACTCTTCCCTCCCCTTCCTAGACCTCTCCATTTCTATCTCGGGCGACCGAATCAACACGGACATTTACGATTAACTGACCTACTCCCACAGCTACCTAGACTACATCTCCTCGCACCCTGCCCTCTGTAAAAATGCCATCCCATATTCCCAATTCCATTGTCTCCGCCGCATTTGCTCCCAGGAGGACCAGTTCCAATACCGTACAACCCAGATGGCCTCCTTCTTCAAAGACTGCAATTTTCCCCCAGAAGTAATTGACGATACTCTCCACCGCATCTCCTCCACTTCCCACTCCTCCACCCTTGAGTCCCGACCCTCCAATCGCCACCAGGACAGAACCCCACTGGTCCTTACCTACCACCCCACCAACCTCCATATACCTCATATCATCCGTCGTCATTTCCGCCACCACCAAACGGACCCCACCACCAGGGATATATTTCCCTCCCCTCCCCTATCAGCGTTCTGAAAAGACCACTCTCTCCATGACTCCCTCGTCAGGTCCACACCCCCCACCAACCCAAGCTCCACTCCCCGCACCTTCCCCTGCAACTGCAAGAAATGCAAAACTTACGCCCACACCTTCCCCCTTACTTCCCTCCAAGGTCCCAAGGGATCCTTCCATATCCACCACAAATTCACCTGCACCTCCACACACATCATTTACTGCATCTGCTGCACCCGATGTGACCTCCTCTATATTGGGGAGAGAGGCCGCCTACTTGCGGAGCGTTTCAGAGAACACCTCTGGGACACCCGGACCAACCAACCCAACCACCCAGTGGCTCAACACTTCAACTCCCCCTCCCACTCCACCAAGGACATGCAGGTCCTTGAACTCCTCCATCACCAGACCATAGCAACACGACGGCTGGAGGAAGAGCGCCTCAACTTCCACCTAGGAACCCTCCAACCACAAGGGATGAACTCAGATTTCGCCAGTTCCCTCAATTCCCCTCCCCCACCTTGTCTCAGTCCCAAACCTCGAACTCAGCACCACCTTCCTAACCTGCAATCTTCTTCCTGACGTCTCTGCCCCCACCCCCCACTCTGGCCTATCACCCTCACCTTTACCTCCTTCCACCTATCGCATTTCCAACACCCCTCCCCCAAATCCCTCCTCCCTACCTTTTATCTTAGTCTGCTTGGCACACCTTCCTCATTCCTGAAGAAGGGCTCATGCCAGAAACGTCAATTCTCCTGCTCCTTGGATGCTGCCTGACCTGCTGCACTTTTCCAGCAACACTTTTTCAGCCCAGATGGGATATTCCCTAGGATACTACAGGAAGCGAGGGAAGAGATTGCTGCACCTTTGGCGATGATCTTTGTATCCTCACTGTCCACTGGAGTAGTGTCAGATGATTGGAGGGTGGAAAATGTTATTCCCTTGTTCAAGAAAGGGAATATGGATAATCCTGGGAATTTTAAACCAGTTAGTCTTACATTTGTGGTGGACAAAGTATTGGAGAGGATTCTGAGAGACAGGATTTATGATTACTTAGAAAACCACAGTTTGATTAGAGATAGTCAGCATGACTTTGTAAAGGGCAGGTCCTGCCTTACAAGCCTTATTTAATTCTTTAAAGATGTGACAAAATACATTGATGTAGGTAAAGCAATGAATGTGGTATACATGGGCTCATTGAGAAAGTAAGGAGGCATGGGATGCAGGGAAATTTGGCTGTCTGGATACAGAATTAGCTGGCCCATAGAAGACAGAGGGTGGCCGTAGATGGGAAGTATCCAGCCTGGAGCTCAGTGACCAGTGGTGTTCCACAGGGATCGATTCTGGGACCTCTGCTCTTAGTGATTTTTATAAATGACTTGGATGAGGAAGTGGAAAGGTGGGTTAGTAAGTTTGCTGATGACATGAACATTGGTAGAGTTGTGGATAGTGTGGAGAGCTGTTGTAGGTTACAACGGGACATTGACAGGGTGCGAGATGGGCTGAGAACTGGCAGATGGAGTACAACCTGGAAAAGTGTGAAGTGATTCACTTTGAAAGATTGAATTTGAATGCGGAATACAGAGTTAAAAGCAGGATTCTTGGTAGTGTGCAGGAATAGAGGGATCTTGGGATCTATGTTCATTGATCCCTGAAAGTTGTCACCCAAGTTGACAGATTTATTAAGAAGGTGTACGGTGTGTTGGCTTTCATTAGCAGGGGGATTGAATTTAAGTGCCACAAAGTTATATTGCAGCTGTATAGAGTCCTGGTTAGACCACACTTGGAATATTGTGTTCAGTTCTGGTCACCTCATTGCAGGAAAGATGTGGTAGCTTTGGAGAGGGTGCAGAATAGGTTTACCAGGATGCTGCCTGGACTGGGGTGTATGTCTTCTGAAGAAAAGTTGATGGACCTAGGGCTTTTCTTATTCGAGTGAAGAAGGATGAGAGGTGACTTGATAGAGGAGTACAAGATGATGAGAGGCACTAATAGAGTAGATAGCCAGAGATATTTTCTCATGGCAAATATGTCTATCACAAGGGGGATAACTTTAAGGTGTTTGGAGGAAGGTTTAGGGGAGACGTCAGAGTTAGATTTTTTTACACAGAGAGTAGAGGGAGCATGGGATATACATAGTAGAGTCAGATGCATCGGGATATTTAAGGGACTCTTGGATAAGCACATGGAAGATAGCACAGTGAAGGGTATGTAGGTTAGTCTGATCTTACAGTAAGGTAAAAGGCCGACACAACATTGAGGGCTGAAGGGCCTGTATTATGCTGTACTCTTCTATGTGTTGTGGATATGCCCATAGTGCTAGTAGGAGGGGTTCTATCATTTAAATAGGATACTGTCTGGCTTGAAAAGGAACCTGTAAATTATATTTGCCACTTCTCAGTTCAAGTTGAAATGTTATTCAGATCATGTTGCATAGGGACATGGACTACTTCGGTATTAAAGGAGTTACAAATGGTGCTGAAGGTTGTGAAAGCATCAGTGAACATTCTCTCCACCTCTGACCTTATGATGGAGGGACAGTTAGTTGAAGATGGCTGGGTCTATGATGCCTGAGCAATCTGTGCGGCAAGATGTGACAATACTATGGTTTAAAGAGGTTTATTTTGTCCTGATTTTTTAAAAGAAAGTATTTAAGATAGAGGTGATGAGATGTCTATTGAAACTTGTAAATGAATCAGCTTGTGAGGCCTTGGGGATTTTCGTTAAGGTTGAACAATAGAAGCAGCCTGACTGGGTGTGGTTAAGCTCCCAGAGAACCAGGCTTTTTAGTTTCTTAGTTTGTCAGTAGCAGTTGCAGCTGAGGTTTTGAAGAAGTGGAAGTGAATTTTTTCCCCTCTCTCGGTGACAGCTAAAAGTTTGGGATTCTTGCTGCTGGAGTTGCATGTGAGACAATCTATTTTCTGAATTTGCCTTTTGCCAAGGCTGCACTTATGGGATGTTACCATATTGGAACGGTTACTATTTAGTAGCTAACTAATCTATCATTCTGTTCAGTTTTCCAATGGAGTTACAACTAAGCCAATTCTTCTCTTTATTCTTTCTTATGTTGTATTTTATTGAGAGCATATGAATAAAGTATGTTTTGCTTGATGTCGAGTAGTTTGGTCAATCAAATTGCATCTGGAATGCAGCATCTTTTCAAATAAGAAAAGGTTATGATGGGCTACCATCTTAATCTATTTTGAGGGGGTTTGGTCAGGTCCATAACAAATTGGAAGCTCTTAATAGCATCAAAATCTCTGATTCCAGATTGGGTTTAGGATAATTGGACTCAAAGACAATTAGTGGTAAGTATTAGTGTCTTTTATTTCAAGTGTTGAATTTGGTTTGGTTTAAACAGGAAATGCCTTGTGGAATAATGGCTCTTTCAGTCTCTGTAAGTTTCCTGAGGGTGGAAGAAGTCACTTTGGGAGTTTTACAGAAAGTGAGCAAGGCAAAGCTTTCAGAATTGCCAAACAAGCTGGAGTTGGGCTGCCTGTGTCTGTGAGGAAAAGTGAGGTAGTTGTGGCTATCACGCAGAATTTACAATTGCAGGGAATACCATCATAAGCTTTGGAAATGGCTAAAATTCAATTGAAAATGAAGCAGCTTGAACATGAATAGAAAACGAAACTGTTTGAATTACAATTAAAAGCAGAGGAAAAAAGAAAAGGAGAGGAAGGCCCTAGCAGTAGGAAGACAGAGAAGAAATGGAAAATGAGGGAGAAGAAAGAGAGAAAGAGAGAATTTTTGAACCTTAGAGATTGGAACTAAGAACTCAAAGTCAACTTAAAATGGCAGAACTGAAGATGAAATGGCAGAGTAGTGGTGAGAACAGAAAAGGAGAGCAATCTCATTCTAGGCATGATGGAGATCTGTTTGAATATGTTCAAACATCACCTAAGTTCACCAAGAAGGATGCAGATGTTTTTTACATTTAATTTCATTTGAGAAAGTGGCTAAACAGAGTCCTGAAGAAGTTACACCTGAAACGTTGACTTCTCCAACTCCTGATGCTGCTTGGCTTGCTGTGTTCTTCCAACCTCCTGCCTGTCTACTTTGGATTCCAGCATCTGCAGTTTTTTTGTCTCTAAACAAATTAAGTGGCCTGTGACCAGAAGAGTACTATTGATTCAAAAAACATTGGTAGAATGAGCTAGTGAGGTATTTGCATCACTACCAGAGAAGGTATCTGGGGAGTATAATGAGGTGTAAAATGCCATCTTAAGAGCATATGAACTTGTACCAGAAGCTTACAAACAATGTTTCAGGTTAAACGTATATTGAGTTTGAAAGGATCAAACAAAGCTTATTTTGACAGGTGGATAAGGACATTGAAAATAGATCAAATATATGACACTCTTAGAGAGACAATTGTTTGGAAGAGTTCAAAAATTAATTTCCTGAAATAGTGAGAACCCATGAGGAAGACTGCAAAATTAGCAGTGGAAATGGCGGATAATTGAGTTGATTTATAAATCGATGTTTAGTTTCCGACAACAGTTTCAACCTGTGAGGGTTATAAATTGAGGAAAAGAAAATTCCTCAGATGGTAAGAAAAAGGAGATCTCATTGAAAGTGGTAAAGATACTTTACCACATGGCAAAAAGGAAACCCATGAGGGGGAAGGAGAAGTAAAAAAAAATGCTCAGCTGTTTTCACTGTAATAAAGTAGGCCATATGAAGTTATAGTGTTGGTGGTTTTGAAAAAGCACTGGGAAGACAGATGTGGGAAAATATGATAAGCCAGTGAGTTCTGTTGAAATGATAAAGGAAAGCGGAGGAAAAGCTAAAAAGCTATACCAGAGTGTATAACATGGTCAGGAGCTGGTTGAGAAGGAAGTGCCAGATTTCTTTCAAGAATTTACTTAGAGTCACAGAGTCATAGAGACGTACAGCACGGAAACAAACTCATCCATGCTGACTAGATATCCCAACCTAATCTAGTCCCATTTACTAGCACTTGGCCCATATCCCTCTAAAGCCTTCCTATTCATATAACCATCCAGATGCCTTTAAAATGCTGCAATTGTACCAACCTCCACTATTTCCTCTGGCAGCTCATTCCATACCTGTACAACTACCTGTCCGAAAACGTTGCCCCTTACGTCTCTTTTATAGGTTTCCCCTCTCAACCTAAACCTATGCGCTCTACTTCTGGACTCCTTTACCCCAGGGAAAACACTTTGTCTATTTACCCCCTCATGATTTTATAAACCTCTATAAGGGCACCCCTCAGCCTCCGACACTCCAGGGAAAACAGCCCCAGCCTGTTCAGCCTCGCCCTATAGCTCAAATCCTCAACATCCTTGTAAACCTTTTCTGAACCCTTTCAAGTTTCACAATATCCTTCCAATAGGAAGGAGACCAGAATTGCATGCAATATTCCAACAGTGGCCTAACCAATGTCCTGTACAACCCCAACATGACCTCCCAACTCCTGTACTCAATACTCTGACCAATAAAGGAAAGGATATCAAATGCCTTCTTCACTATCCTATCTACCTGCGACTCCACTTTCAAGGAGCTATGAACCTGCACTCCAAGGTCTCTTTGTTCAGCAATATTCCCTAGGACCTTACCATTAAGTGTATATAAGTCCTGCTAAGATTTACTTTCCCAAAATGCAGCACCTCACATTTATCTAAATTAAACTCTATCTGCCACTCATCAGCCCATTGGCCCATCTGATCTGTTGTAATCTGAAGTAACCTGCTTCCACTCCACCTCCATTTTTGGTGTCATCTGCAACCTATACCTCCTATGTTCACATTCAAATCATTTAGATAAATTATGAAAAATAGTGGTCCCAGTACTGATCCTTGTGGCACTCCACTGGTCACAGGCCCCCAGTCTGAGAAACAACCCTTCACCATCACCCTCTGTCTTCTACCTTTGAGCCAGTTCTGTATCCAAATGGCTAGTTCTCCCTGTATTCCATGAGATCTAATCTTGCTAACCAGTCTCCCATGGGGAACGCTTTACTGCAGTCCATATAGATCACATCCACAGCTCTGCCCTCATCACTCCTCTTTGTTGCTTCTTCAAAAAACTCAATCAAGTTCATGAGACATGATTTCCCATGCACAAAGACATGCTGACTATCCCTTATTGCCTTTCGACATACATGTAAATCCTGTCCCTCAGGTTTCCCTCCAATAACTTGCCCACTACTGAAGTCAGGCTCACTGGTCTATAGTTCCCTGGCTTGTCCTTGCAAAGCTAAAGTTTACTTGTCAAGGCCAGGAGGAGCAGATAAAGAAATGACAATTTTGAGAGATCTGGGAGCAAGTCAAGCTTTGAGAGATGAGGAGATATGTAATTCACAAGGAGTATTGGTAGATAGAATAGTGAAGAAGGTGTTTAGTATGCTTTCCTTTATTGGTCAGAGCATTGAGTATAGGAGTTGGGAGATCATGACGAGGCTGTACAGGACATTGGTTAGGCCATTTTTGGAATATTGTGTGCAATTCTGGTCTCCCTTCTACAGGAAGGATGTTGTGAAATTTTAAATGGTTCAGAAAAGATTTGCAAGGATGTTGCCAGGATTGGAGGGTTTGAGCTGGAGGAAGAGGCTGAATCAGCTGGTGCTGTTTTCCCAGGAATATCGGAGGGTGAGAGGTGACCTTATGGAGGTTTATAAAATCATGAGAGACATGGATAGGATAAATAGACAAGGTCATTTCCCTGAGGTGGGGGAGTCCTGAACTAGAGGGCATATGTTTAGGTTGAGAGGGGAAAGTTTTAAACAGGATCTAAGGGGCAACTTTTTCACACAAAGGGTGGTGCATGTATGGAATGAGCTGCCAGAGGAAGTGGTGGAGGCTGGTACAATTGTAACATTTAAGAGGCATGTGGATGGGTATATGAATAGGAAGGGTTTAGAGGGATATGGGCTAAGAACTGGAAAGTGGGACTAGATTGGTTTTGGCTATCTGTTTGGCCTGTAGTTGAACTGAATGGTGTGGTTCCATACTGTACATCTCTCTGACCCTATTGCCAGAAAAAGTGATAATATGTGGAATTGATGGGAAGAAGAGTAGTTTTCTATTATATAACATGAGTTGAAGAAACCGGTGAAAAGTAGTGAAGTGGTGATAGCAGCAGTAGAGACATTCTCCGTTCCAGCAATACAACTTACACCTAGTAATGATATAGCTGGATCACAGATGGGAATGATGCCTACCATGGTTGAAAAGCCAGTGAAAAATCAGGGAACTGAGATGTTACAGGCATAGGATGCATATCCTAGGATTTTTCCTGACTGTGGTAACAAGGTCGCAAAGCCACAGGTAAAAACAAGAGGAGAAATTGAAGAATAAAGATAAGGAAGTTGAAGGAAGACTGTGTTTGATCAAATGGTTGAGAAAAATCAAGAACAAGTGGAATCGAATTGCACCTGGAATGGAGCACCTTACATTTACCTTCAAAATAAGCAAAGGTTGGGATCTAGGTTAGCTTCTTAATAAATTGTGAGGGGGTTTGGTCTGGTCCATACTAAATGTCCTGGGACTGAGATGACCTCTAAACAACACAACCATTTCCACTTATGTTTGGTGTGACCTCAATCAGATGGCTGTACAATGGTAAAGTCACTAGTACTGTGGTAATGTAGATAACAATTAGAAGGGGTCCAATGCCTTGATGTACTCCAGAGATAAAGGTGTACCTCCTTACTTAAATTCTAACATGTAAAGCAAATATCTGCCTCTAATGCATAGTATGCGAAGCAATCAGTGTGATTTTGTTCCCATAGATATGATTTCATTCTGTGAGTTCTACACATTGTTTTCAAGGATTCGTGTTAAAAGGCACTGGCTATTTCTGGGGAAACACCCTGCCATCTGTACTCTTCCTGTCTGACATTTTACTCAAAGTCCCATGATAAGACTGAAGTGATTTCCCTTTTGAAGTGGTTACAATGGAACATCACGATGAACCTTTACTGATATAAAAGGGTGCTAGACCAAGGCCATCATTCATATTAACTAATCAGAACTGTTTCGGCTCACCAAGAAATTATGATGGTTGTTTTTAACTGATTGTATTGATTATATTTACTCATATCTCTCTGTACTGTGCATCACTTCAACTCAGCCCAAGGATATTTGTCATTTAAACCTGTTTTAAAAAAGTATTCGTTTGAGACTGTATATTATAACAGATAAAACAAAATACTTTGTGATCATATCTATAGAACGATTGCTTTATTACACCTTGGGAATATAGGCTGTAAACATCGCCAAAAGGAGACATGAAGTTGAAGCTCCTCATCTTGACTGCATCAGGATTGAATCACAAGAGAAAAACCTTGGGAGGACGCAGCAATGTGTAAAGCATAAGAAGAGGGTGCTGATTAGTTTGATCATCATTGACATGGATGTAAATCAGGAATTATTAACCACCTTAGTTAACTGATTACATTTAAACCATTAATTGGTCATTGCCACTGGAAGATAGCAGGGGTCTGCTTTCTCTATTGCCTTTCACTCAGTGAAAAAGGTGCAATATTCTGTTTGCCTGTAAAAAGAAAACAAGATGTTGTACATACGGAAATGTAGCTTCTAGCATACAAAACTATTATTTTTGAAGCAAAAACTGAGATAGATTCACTGTGGCAAAGTCAAATTCCCGACTTCCCTCTTACTATTCAGAACGGACACCAGAACGAAGTCTGAGTGGCCTCATTAAAGCAAATGTACTATGAGGGGCAGTGATGCTGTAACTCAGAGTTTCCTGCTTTTACCTTCAATATGTACTTCAGATAACCTGACTTAGAGTATTCTGGTTTTGCAATTAGTGGACTCAATGGAGGCATTCTGAACTTATTGAGCACCTTAAATGTGAAGAATTTCAGTAACTATTTCTGCATCTGGAAATGTTGCTTGACCTGTACTGATGTTGTAGTTCCGACAGTGCTGCTCACTGCCTCCAATACTCTGAGGCCACTGGAAGGTTTTCACCATCTTCAGGTTTTCAAAACAGGTATGGCTTTGCTAATGGTCATAGTCTTGATGTCATTCTCATGGAGAAGAAAAAGGTAGGCTAAAGATAGGTTGGGCAGTATTTAAGGGGAATGGGCCATATCAGATATTACCATTATTCCAGGCAGCTTGAGTCATTACCTTTGTGAGGTGATATAGAGGAGAATAGAGGACAATAACAACTGATGCCTGAGAATGTCCTGCTTTGAGTGTCTCTATGAATCACTTTCAGTACTGATGGAAGCTCCGTGACCTGAAATGTTCATTCTGTTCCTCCCTCAAGAAATGCTGTTAATGCAGACCTTCTTTTAAACATTTTCTGTTTTCTTTTCAAATTTCCATTATCTGCACTAGTTTACTTTGGTTTCACAATCGACATTTTTGCAGACTGAGACATCCCACTTGCTTAGCCGTGACTTCAGCTTCATAATCAGAGTCAAAGCAGTACACCTGCTCCATTTCCTAATGCTTTCTTCCTTCAGCTTCAAGCAAAGCCAATGGTTGTTTTGTTTCCTCACAGGATGTGGGTATCATGGGCTAGGTTGCCATTTATTATGTATCTCCAAATGCCCCTCAAAACTGAGGTGAACTGTCTACTTGAATCACTGCCATCCATGTGGTATGTTCAAGTTTACAATGAATGGTGTGACAAATGCTAAAGGAGGTTTTGCTGACATCAAGGTTCGTGCACAAGCTAATTGCTCCCAGACATTAGGGGAATTAGCAGGCATCCTCTTTGGAAGAAGAGGTAACACAGACCAGGACACATTGCTGAAAGAGGGAGGTGAAGGAGTAGAGAGAGAAGGCTACTCAGCAGGAGGTCATTTTAACCCAGCATGTTCAAGGAGAAATTCTCTTAGATGAAGCTCTGTTTCACGAAGGAGATCATCACTGAAATCAGTCAGCTGTCCACAGCATCAGTCTCAAAGCAGAGCAAGAACACTGCAGTGGCTGTGAAAGTAACCGCAGCTTTGAACTGTTGTATCATAGCATAGATTCCAAACCAGATAGGCCTTTCCAAATCTTTAAATATGGATCTTTTAAATCTTTAAACACAACATTTGAACTTCCAGTAAAAAGGGGCTCACCCTGACTTCAATCACTCATTCTGTATAATGGAGTCAGTGAAGTTTTTTCAGACAGTCAGATGAGTGTATGCAATTTTGTTTCAATTTATTCAAGGTTAAGTCAGGATTTATTGTCCAGTTTTAATTACCTAGAGGGCTGCAGAGTCAACTACATTGCTGTGGGTCTGGGGGCCAGCCCGGGTATAAATAGAGACAAAAAGTGCTGCAGGTGCTGGAATCCAAAGTAAACAGGCAAGAGGCAGGAAGAACACAGCAAGCCAGGATTTCAGCAAAGCATTTGAAAAGGTTCCCCACAGAAGGCTATGTACAAAATGTGGAAGAATGGGATTGTGGGAGATATAGCAGTTTGAATCAATAATTGGCTTGCTGAAAGAAGACAGAGGGTGGTGGTTGATGGGAAATGTTCATCCTGGAATCCAGTTACTAGTGGTGTACCGCAAGGGTCGGTGTTGGGTCCACTGCTGTTCATCATTTTTATAAATGGCCTGGATGAGGGCGTAGAAGGGTGGGTTAGTAAATTCGCAGATGACACTAAGGTCGGTGGAGTTGTGGATAGTGACGAAGGATGTTGTAGGTTACAGGGAGACATAGATAAGTTGCAGAGCTGGGCTGTGAGGTGGCAAATGGAGTTTAATGCGGACAAGTGTGAGGTGACTCACTTTGGTTGGAGTAACCGGAATGCAAAGTACTGGGCTAATGATAAGGTTCTTGGTAGTGTAGATGAGCAGAGAGATCTCAGTGTCCAGATACACAGATCGTTGAAGGTTGCCACCTAGGTTGACAGGGTTGTTAAAAAGGCATACAGTGTTTTAGCTTTTATTAATAGAGGGATCGAGTTCCGGAACCATGAGGTTATGCTGCAGCTGTACAAAACTCTGGTGCAGCGGCACTTGGAGTATTGTGTACAATTCTGGTCACTGCATGATAAGCAGGATGTGGACGCTTTGGAAAGGGTGTAGAGGAGATTTACTAGGATGTTGCCTGGTATGGAGGGATGGTCTTACGAGGAAAGGCTGAGGGACTTGAGGCTGTTTTAGTTGGAGAGAAGAAGGTTGAGAGGTGACTTAATAGAGACATTTAAGATAATCAGAGGGTTAGATAGGACAGGGAAAGCCTTTTTCCAAGTATGGTGACAACGAGCATGAGGGGGCATAGCTTTAAATTGAGGGGTGATAGATATAGAACAGATGTCAGAGGTAGTTTCTTTATTCAGAGAGTAGTAAGGGTATGGAATACTTTGCCTGTAATGGTAGTAGATTCGCCAACCTTAAGTGCATTTAAGTTGTAATTGGACAAGCATATGGACGTACATGGAATAGTGTAGGTTAGATGGGCTTCAGATTGGTATGACAGGTCGGCGCAACATCGAGGGCCGAAGGGTCTGTACTGCGCTGTAATGTTCTATGTTCTATGTTCTAACCTGAATTGATTGGCATCCAGAAGCTGGAAAAAAGAGCCAGTGCAGCTGTGAAATTCTGTCACACAGCACAACTGGTGCTAGTGCAATGGAGGCCAGGAATATAAATCAGATCACTTCTCACTGTTTGTGAAGGAGACCAAACAGCACATCTTAGACAGCTGCTGACTTTCACTTGCAGGAGACTGCAGAATACTCTCCAGTAGGTTTGGCCCATGGGGGCTTGGCTTTGAACAGCACTACCTTGTTATAGGAGGCAGCTGTCTGGGATGGCTCAGAGGCATCAACAGGCCATTAGCAGAGTGGGCAGTTGTGGGAGCATAGTATTGTCACTTTGACAGAGGATGGTAGCTTTATAATTGATTGAGTTATTGTTACTCCCTGGAAACCAATTGGTTTTGGTCATATTGTCTGCAGCTTTCACTCTGTGCCAGAGAGCAAGTGGGATTTGAGGCGGTAAATCAGGCTTGACCATGTCACCATCCTGAATGATCTCTCAGTGGTGCTGGATGGAATGGATTCATTCACAATGGACCACATGGTACAGAGCAGCATCTTCTCCAAAGCCCTTGTATTGTTCTTCCTCTTTTGTTCTCTGCTGCTCCCTGTGGTAATGTGTGTGACTTGGCTCTGTAGGAACAAAGAACAATACAGCACAGGAAGCTTCCTTCAGCCCACCAAGACCGTGCCAACACATGGCACCTTTCTAAACTAAACACCTTTTGCCACTACGTTCTCTGTATCCCTCTATCCCCTGCATATTCATGTATCTGTCAAGGTGCCTCTTAAATGTCGCTATTGCATCTGCCTCCACCATCTCCCCTACAGCACATTCTAGGCATTTACCATCCTCTGTGTAAATAACCTGCCTCTCACATTTCCTTTAAACTTTCTACCTTTTACCTTCAACCTAGTAATTGATATTACTTCCCTGGGAAATATAGACTCCAATTACCCATTCTATACATGCCTCTCGTAATTTTGTAAACATCTAACAGATTACTCCTCACCCTTCAACGTTCAAGAAAAAACAAACCAAGTCTATCCAATCTCCCCTCAGAGCTAATACCCTGCAAACCAGGAATCATCCCGGTAACCATTACTGTGCCGTCCCTGAAGCCTCCAGAACTGTACACAATACTCCAAATGTGACCTAAAGTACTATACAACTGCAACATGACTTACCAACTTTTTTAATCTATGCCCCGACCGATGAAGGTAAGCATGCTGTCTTCTTGACCACCTTATCCACTTGTATTTCCACTTCTATGAAGCTGTGAACCTGCACACCTTGATCTTCTGTATGTTATTACTACTAAGGGTCCTGCTATTTACTGTATATTTCCCTCCTGCATTAGATCTTCCTGCATCACCTCGCATTTGTCCGGATTAAACTCCATAGCCATTTCTCCACCCGTGTCTCTAGCCTCTCTATTCTGCTTTATCTTTCAGCAATCATCCTCACTATTCACAGCTGCCCCAATTTTTGTGTCATCTACAAATGTACTAATCAGACCATCTATGTTCTCCTCCAGATCAGTTTTATATATATTACAAACAGCAGTGGTCCCAGTACTGATCTCTACAGAACTCCACTAGTCACAGATCTCCGGTCAGAAAAACGTCCCTCCACCGCTGCTTTCTGTCTTCTATAACCAAGTCTGTTCTGTATCCACCTTACCGTTTCACTGCAGATCGCATTAATTTCACCTTTTGAATTAGCCTGCCATGAGGGACCTTGTCAATTACCTTGTTAAAGTCAATTTTCTTTTTGGGATTAGTGATGCTGGAAGAGCACAGCAGTTCAGGCAGCATCCAAGGAGCAGCAAAATCGAAGTTTCAGTCAAAAGCCCTTCATCAGGCTTTTGCCCGAAACATCGATTTTGCTGCTCCTCGGATGCTGCCTGAACTGTTGTGCTCTTCCAGCACCACTAATCCAAAATCTGGTTTCCAGCATCTGCAGTCATTGTTTTTACCTTTTTAAAGTCAACATCTACCGCCCTGCCCTCATCAATCATCTGTGCCACTTTTCAAAAAGAACCACTCAAGTTTGTGAGACATGACCTTCCCCACACAAAACCATACTGCTTATCACTAAGAGGTCCATCTTCTTCCAAATCTGAGTAAGCCCTCTCCCTAAGAATCTTCTCCAGTAATTTCCCTACCACTGACAGAAGGAACATCAAACTGGAATTTCCCAGATTATCCTATTTCCCTGATTAAACAAAGTCTGCTAGGTCCTCTCTTGTGACTAAAGAGGATGCAAAAAGACTTTTGCCCCAGCAATTTCCTCACCTGCCTCTCAGCACTCTGGGATAGATCCCTTCAGGTCCTGGGAACTTGTCTACCTTAAGCTTTTTTAAAAATCTGGAAGATGGTAGAATATCAATTTGTATTCCACAGTGTGTTTGGGCTCAGTGCCAATTGCAGCGGAGTGGCTGGAGGCAGATGGAAACGGTGAGAGATGGTTGTGATAGTGGCATCATAGTTAAGAGGGTGAGATAAAGCATTTGAATGTGATGCTGAAAGCTGAATGATGAGATTGTGGTGAATTGACTAGCTTGAGGTTGATGGATTGGGTCTAGAAGATATAATTTGAAGATGCATTCTCTGATCTTGACTAATCATATGAAGTCACTGATGTTTTTCTAGAACAGCAACCATGTTGTCATGGGGAGCACAAGAAATTGAACTCCTTGATCACCTGCTCCCATTCCCTATTCTGTTCCTCTGGCATCTTATTTCACCCTGACTCTGGGCTCAAACATTCCCTCCATCTGATACAATCTGGCAACTGGAATATATAATGGCTTCTATTTTTCTTTCCACCTCCAACACTGAGACTTCCAATGCTGAATTTGAGAAACTGGGAGTGCTTCCTCAGGCTGTTACTCCATTTGTAGTCTTCTTCTTTTCAGGAAAGCCTTTCTTGAACTGTTCCTGTCTGAGTGGGGCCTCCACGTTAAAAGAGTAGAATACTTTTAAGAAGAGCAGGCAAGTAATTCATCATGC
Organism: Hemiscyllium ocellatum; assembly: GCF_020745735.1. Classification (NCBI taxonomy): domain Eukaryota; kingdom Metazoa; phylum Chordata; class Chondrichthyes; order Orectolobiformes; family Hemiscylliidae; genus Hemiscyllium; species Hemiscyllium ocellatum. The sequence goes on from NC_083413.1 coordinate 29,819,342, forward strand.
TCACTCCATCCTGTTGAGCATGAAATTAATCAGTAGTAGATCTGGCATTAGGCCATGTGTTTAAGAGCAAACAGGATGAAGTTTATGCAAGGCCATTCTAAATTCAACAGGCCTAAAATAATTGTGTGTCACAATCCGTGCATCTGAGAAAAGCCTTACCAAATTTTACATCAATCCCTTTCCCACTACTAGTTTGGACAGAATGATATTTGAATACATTCAATGCCGGAGGTCTAGTTTGAATTGGATCATCGGGTCAGTTTTGCTCTGAACTTCCAGACCTCTTTATACAGTACTTAGGAACAAGTTAATGATCGAAATACATATCATGCCTTCTAAAACCTCAGTGGCTGAGATTGATACCAAACATATGAAACAAGTTATAAATAACCAATTTCTCGGCAAACATTTGAATTACAATTAAAACGCCTGTGAGCTTAAATGTCATCTCCCTTATATGGAAGATCGCCATAATATGCAGATCACACATTTGCTGTGTATCAAACATATGCAACAGGAAGCATGTTATTATAACAGAAATCCTCCAGCAATTACTGCTGACAACTTAATGTCATTCAATGAAGTTAAAATTACATTAATCTCTTTGGCATGGGTTTCTTTTTGTCTCTGAAGCATGTGTTTTACCTGTTAGTCATCGTGGCCTTCTGGTGTGATTCAGTACTCCCTGTGTCGGCTTTTAAATGTATATGTTGTTGCTGTCTCCTTCACCCTGGCATTTCAAAAGATTTACACTGTAGTGTCAGAAAAACAAAGGAAACTTTAATGATGAAATGATATTGCTTATTATTATTCTTATCATACGACAACACTAGCACAGAAATTGACTTCACACAGGACTGAGAGTGGGGGAGACAGCACTCAGGGATTTGTCAAAGGCAAGTGAACAGGAACAAAGTGTCAAGGATAATCAGAGAAACCACTAACGGAAGATCAACTCACTCCCTAAATTTTTTAAAGGGGACAGAAATATAAACTTCAGACTCAGCATTTATTTGTGTACTAGCAATAACTATAGGCGGATTGCAATACCCAGAAGTTTGCCACCTTGATGGATATTCTGGTGGAGTTCACTATCCACCCTCATGCTTGGCATCAAAACTGTCTGTTCAATTGTGGATCATGTGGTTCCCTCCAAGAACACTTCAGCTGAGTTTCCCCTCCAACCACATCTCATTCTACAAGATTCTGTAATACCTAGAACAGTATTTTCAGGGAAACATGTATTTGACTCATGTAGACTCTGGTCTCAAATATTTCCTCCATCTGACACAATTTGACAAATGGAATATATAATGGCTTCTCCAGCTGTCTGGTCTCTTGTAGATCAGGGAGCTGTAGTCCAGTACCTATGAGAAAGAAATGAAAGGTAATACCTGCGGTCATGGTAACAACTCTCTGTAACTTTCCAACTCTCCATGAGAGAGGCCAGACTGACCAGTGGTGCATTTGTTTTCCCTTCTCATTTCCTATGGTACAGGAAAATTAGCTGGACCAGACCGCCTGGAAAATAATGAAGTAGTGCAGTCAGTAGCTAGCCTGTTTCAGATCTGAGGTGCAGAGCTTTGAATAAGTCACAAGAATATCCCTCCTCCCACATTTCAATAACTTCCCACTATTGTGAAAAATGGGTAGAAAAATTCTTCAGCTGCTAGACTCAGGGCAGTGACAAATATTGTTCAGGCTTTATTGCAAGATATTAAAATCACAATGCTATTTGAAATCTGTCAGCAATCTACCTACAATTTCCAGTGTTGTTGTAATGTTAATTGAAATTAATATTAATGTTGATATTGATATTTTGAAAATGTTCCTAATTGTTACAATGAAAGACTGGACCAGAATTCAGACAAGAGTTACAAAGGTTAGTATGGTGTCCAGACAACTGTTGAACCCTTCCCACATCTTTACCATTTTTTGAGTTACCAGCAGCTCCATATATTGAAGGAGCTCATTTATTTGCATTGACCTGATCATAAAATAATGTAATATATGTCATCATCATGATCAGCAGTTCCTCCATTTGAGATGATATCTATGAAGTTTCATGGGTTGCTACTATAGGTCTTCATGCTAATTCCTTACCCAAAGATCTGTGGACTCATGAGGTGGCAAGTCCAATGAACTAATGGGATGCGAAATGTAAGATTTGCTTCTTTCTATCTTTCTCTGCCCCCAGTCTACCTAATCATTAGGACATTGGGATTCAACACATGATTGAGGGACAGATTGTCACCATTCTGAAAGATCCAGTGTACAACACTCGATCATTATATGGGACCTTCTTTTTAGACTGAATCACAGAACACTATCCAAATAACTGAATCTTTGTTTCAGTTCTTTCATGGACTGCTCAGTAATTGACAAATTGATGGTGATCCAGTGTCGGGTCTAGGTTCCTAAGTGTAATCATAAATTACACATGCAGATGTTACCACCTATTTCCGAGCATATCGCCTTCCACTCACTTTGGAGAGGCAACCTGGAGAGGCTAGATGCCTGGCAATGTCTAAAAGCATTATCTCAGCTTCTAGATTCGCAGTATGCACTGCCAGTTACAACAGTCCAGTGGTACATTTGTTTTCCTTTCTCATTCCAATTGTACATGAGGCAGACAAAGCATTTGCTTATGTCTGTGACCTGGAGAAAGTGAGGACTGCAGATGCTGGAGAGTCAGTGTCAAAAGTGTGGCACTGGAAAAGTCCAGCAGGTCAGGCAGCATCCAAACAGCAGGAAAGTTAATGTTTCGGGCATAAACTATGCCTGATGAAGTGCCTATGCCCAAAACGTTGACTCTCCTGCTCCTCAGATGCTGCCTAACCTTCTGTGCTTTTCCAGTGCCATGCTTTTTATCTCTACATATGTGACCCGGAACTGGTCACCTGTATGTCATGGCTGACTAGGAGAGTTCTTGTTCATCCCACTTTCCACAGACATAATGGAAGGATTTGTAGGTTGATAATTAACTTTTTTGGCCACATTACACGTGATCTTTCTACAGCCAGCAAAGTCCTGAAGGAAACTTGAGCCCAAAGCTTCTGATCCTGAGGTAAGGATACTACGACTGTGCCATAAGACCTCCCTACCAGCCACACATGACCAAATTAATACACTCTGCAATTCATGAAGATGGCTATGTGATCTTCATGAATCTGTTTTTGTTTCAGATTTTCAGCATACGCAGTGCTTTGTTCTTCTGTTTTCATTTTGGAGCTCCTCCAGTTCAGCACCAGCAGCATTACATGACTCAGTTTTGCAGCCTCCCAATCTACTGCAGGAGACATATTGTGAAAACACGGTATGGCTTTACCCAGGAGCTGTTTGGACTGCCCAGCAACAGCAACCTTATACAACAATGAACCTGAGTTCGCTGCCATGGTTTGTGGTCGGGCTTGGTAAGTGACAGTCAAAAAGAAGGTCTCAATGAGAAGGATGAAGCGCCCATGTTTAACAGATGCAGTGAAGTTGAATCTCTAAGTAACATAGCAACATAGCAACAAAAGAAAAATGGTGGATCAGAGAGGATTGGCACTTATTTTCTAAGAAATGGCAATGACTAACTAAAAAGCTAATAAAAAGAGAAAGTTGATGATTCCAGTAAGTTGACAAGAAATATAAAAGCATATATCAAGAGTTTGTATGAGCACATAAAAAGAAAGACAGCAGCTAAAGTGAGCGTGGAATCTCTGGAGGATGAGACTCGTGAGTAGATAATGGTTGTCAGAAAAATGGCAGATAACTTAGCCAATACTTTGCATCAGTTTTCACCTGGAGAACCATATAACATTATAAGGTGTCAGATACATAAGACACTACAGGGAGATTGGGTCTTGTAATAGTCTCTATCATGACAGATAAAGTATTTGACAAACTAAATGGACTGAAGTTGGCAACATCTGCATCCAGGGAAATAGCATTAGGTGCCATGGAGGCAATGGCAATGGCAAAGGCAATATTGAAGAAACCAGTGAATTTCAGGTGGCTTCCAGCAGAAAACTGTCAATATGATGCCCTTGTTGAAGAAGGGAGGGAGACAGAAAGTTGGAAACTATAGACTGGTTAGCCTGACATCTACTGTTGGGAAATGCCGTTATTAAGGAAGAAATAGCAGGATATTTAGAAAAGTTTATCATGATCCAAGTCAACATAGTTTTCTAGATTTCTTTGAGGACATGGCAAGCAGAATTGATAAAAGTGAATTGTATATGTAGTGTGTAGCATTTCTGGAAAGCATTCAGTAAGATAGGGGCTCAGGATAATGGGAGTAATACACTACCATGGATTGAGGATTGAGTATCACAGAAAACAGAGCCAGGATTAATACATCATTTTCAGGTTGAAAAGACAGAGCACCACATAGATCAGTACTGAGGAAGTGTCACTGGAACTGAAACGTTAATTCCAATTTCTTTCCTCAGACGCGACCATGCCTGCTGAGCTTTTCCAGCTATTTTGGTTTCTATTTCTGATTTCCAGCATCCACGATTCTTTCGTTTTTTTCTTGAAATGTGAATTATGTACTTTGATAGGAAGAAACAAAAGGCAAGCTATTACTTAAATGGAGAGAGACTCCCAAAAATTACAGTGTAAAGGGATTTGGGTATTCTTGTGCAAATAGAAATTTGGCATTTATTCTAGGGAGTTCAAGTTTAAAAATATGGAAGTCTTGTTGCAATTCTCTGCGGTGTTGTTGGGGTTGCATCTGGAGCACTGTATGTTGTTTTGGTCCCTATAATTAAGAAAGATAATGTTGGCTTTGGAGGTAGTTCAAAAAGAATACATCAAGTTGATTCCTGCAATGAAGGGACTTATTTATCAAGAACAGATATTTGTTCACTAAAGTTTAGAGGAATCAGGGATGATCTCATTGAAACATACAAGATTCTGAGGGGATTTGACGGGGTGGATACTGAGAAGATGTTTCCACAAGTTGGGGGAATTGTGAACCAAGGGACATGATTTTGGAATGAGGGGACAGCCATGGATAACTGAGGTGAAAACAAATTCCTTCTCTCAAAGGGTAGTCAATGTCTGGAACTTCCTAACCCAGAAATTTGTGAAGGGTAGATCACTGAAATTATTTAAAGGGATAGCTAGCCTATTTTTCAATTTTCACAAGGAGTAGAGGGCTCTGAGAAGCTGGCTTAAGAGAAGTCGAGCCTGAAGCAGGTCCACCATGAGATTATAGAATGGCCTGAGGTCCTGAATGGCCTACTTTGCTTGAACCTACATCATTATGATCATAGCCAGGTGATAAGATCAAGAAAAGCATTGCACTGTAATGGTGCTACTTGTCACAATTTAAGTGTAAGACCACAACTTGTTTTCGATAAATGCTTAGAATTATCTCCTTGGAAAATCGGACAAATACATAAAACACAGCAGTGGAAACTGATAGTCAATTTGTTGCCTGGCGCTGTTCTGTTTTCAAGTGCATACAGAGCGATAAAGAAGCCAATAATCACCGGTAGTGTTTTTGTTAAATAAATCAATTTCTGATTACATTAAATATTTGAGGACTGCTTGCACATCTTTGTACTCAGACAAAATTGATTGTGCCACCCAAGTTTCTCAATGTTGAAAACATCCTACACTTGTGGTTGTCTATCCTCCCACTCGTGCTGCCGCTAAGAAGCTACTCATACAGCTCAAGAGGCAGAGTATACCACGGGTGGCTTAACCCTGCCGGAAGCTCCATACAACCTTTCCTGATTGATAAATGAGAGCAAATAATAAACTACAAATAACACCAGATTTACCAGAGCACCATGCAAATTATACTTTCCTTTAACACGTACTCACAGAAACCAAAATGCAACAAAGAAATAACAACGATACACGTTGCAAATGTGCAATGAGTCCGGCAACATCTGTGGTTCGAAACCAGCAAACGTTAGCAATGTAACAGTTCTTATGTAAGTACAGAGACCAAGAAAGACAAGACATGGGGAAGATCTGTGATAGGAATAAGGTCAAGGGAGATTAAATGATGATTTCCTACAAAATTTGACATTGCATTCGCCAAGCGCAGATTTCACAGCTTCTATTTTATCAGGCAGTGGACATCTTCTGTCAAACCATGATTGGTTTTCTTAGTTACAGCCCTCTTCTTCCGTACATCCTCATCCCTTTTGCCATTTGATTTCTCCTCTCTTCTGCACTATCCCTTCCTGACTGTCCCTGCCTGTGCAGTTGCTTAAACCTGTTACGTTGCCAACTTCTTCCAGTTCTGACAATATGTCACTTAGAATTCAGAAGAATTTTACTTCTTTAAGCTCTGCAACAAGAAGTTTGGAAGCTATCTCCCAACAGACTGCACTAACAGTTGTTCTTTCTGCTATCATTTGACCTCTGGGATCTCTGAGCAGTTGAGAGGGGTGAGATTAGATTAGATTAGATTCCCTACAGTGTGGAAACAGGCCCTTCGGCCCAACAAATCTACACTGACCCTCCGAAGAGCAACCCACCCAGACCCATTCCACTATGTTAACCCCTTCACCTAACACTACGGGCAATTCAGCATGGTCAATTCACCTAACCTGCAATTTTTGGACTGTGGGAGGAAACTGGAGCACGCGGAGGAAACCCACGCAGACATGGGGAGAATGTGCAAACTCCACACAGACAGTTGCCTGATGGGACAACATCTCTGTAGACATGAAGGATTTCAGAAAAGCTCCAGTGTGTTTCAAAAAAGATCATCTGTGACTGGAATTTTGAGGCTGCAGCAAAAAACAGGAATGGAGAGAAAACATAAAAAAGCTGTTCCCTAAAGATTTCCCTCTTGCCAGGAGGTCTTGATGAAGTATCCATGACGATGAAGTGAGGTAATGGGAGTTAATGGAAAATATGTCCAGCCAGGCCAGGCAGGCATGGATGGAAAGGGTCAAGAAGTTTGGCAGCAGCAAGAGTGTGCTCTCTCCTATGTAGAAGTATTGTACTTGCAAGATACAGGACTTCAGAGGGAATGACAGGTGTCTGGAATAATGCTTTCAAACTGCCAAGCCCCACACTCGGAGTGACCCAGCGTTCTCCCATGCAACATCTCGCCTGGGCAACACACTGCCGTGCTCATTCCTCTCTCTGCAGATATCTCACATTTCCATCTGAGAAGCCTACGCACACAGTTTCAGCCTATTCATCTCCAACCTCACTGCCTCACAGTCACCCTCCACAAAAAGTCCATTTTCTTTCACTGCAAATAAGCCGTTAAACACCCACAGATCTCCCAGCCGAAGAAGTCATCACACAACTCCGCAAAAGGCAAAGGTCCAGAGTTCTCTGAGGAGGTGGCTCCTTTTCAGCCATGATAGGTGTGCCCAGTATATCCGCTAGGAAGAAGCTCATATTCCAGGAGTATGCCGATGTCAACAATGATCTGGTATGAGGTCCTATGACACCTGAGATGCTGATTCTCAAACTCTTTGTTTGAGAGATACCTCTGCCTGTTGTCCTTTTCTTAGGGTCTCACCTCCTTCTGGATGCATCAATGTGTCTAAGCCTTGGTGTAGGCCATGCAGTTGAAGCAGCTGTGGCTGGCATTGGTCATGTTATTGCTGGTACAGTTGATGTGACCTCTGCTCCCATGCCACAGTGAAAGTTGGCAACAAGAAAATGCAATTAGCTGAAAATGAGTGATGTGCCAAAGATATGAAGTGCCTTCCATGATGTTGGTAATCACCCACCTAACACTGAAAATACTCTGTGAGAAAAGACACACTGGGAGCCATAGTATCTCAATGGTCAAAGCTGAAGCTCTCTAATGTAATGATTGCTCAGTGGTTAGAACTGCTGCTTCTCAGTGGCAGGGACATGAGTTCAATTCCAGCCTCGGGTGACTGTCCGTGTATAGTTTGCATATTCTCCCCATGTCTGCGTGGATTACTTTTGGGTGCTCTGGTTTCTTCCCACAATCCAAAGATGTGCAAGTTAGGTGAATAGGCCATGTTAAATTGCCCATGGTGTTCAGGGATGTGTAGCTTGGGAGCATTAGTCAGGGGTAAATATGGAATAGTAGGGGAAGGAATCTGGGCGAGTTACCCTTTGGAGGATCAGTGTGGACTTGTTGGGTGAAATGGCCTGTTTCCACACTGTAGGAATTCTATGAAAAGCCTTTGCAGTTAATCAATTTTATGAATAAACTCTTGCAACTGTGCACTCACCTCAGTAACCCTAGGGAGTTTCTGACAGGTTGAAAAATATGTTTAATGGCTGGCAATTCAAGGATTCAGGGCTAAAGATTCATTCCTGATGAAGGGCTTTTGCCCGAAACGTCAAATTTCCTGTTCCTTGGATGCTGCCTGACCTGCTGCGCTTTAACCAGCAACACATTTTCAGCTCTAAAGCATCTGATAACTGGCTTTTTAACAACCGAAATAGCATATCAGACAAATCTCAGGGGAGTCTCTATTCATCTTCAATTCTATTCTGGGGAAAGTCAGAAAAGAATGGGATAACCTCAGGACTTGGTAAAAAAATTCCAGGACTTTACCACCTCCCCTCCACCCCTCACTCCCAAACCACACTTCAAAAGTGCTGGCAACAGTCTTTCCATTAGCTCCATTTCTCTGTCCACTAATGTTCCCTAATCGGCTGAGTACTTTCAGCATGTGCTGTGTATCCTTTTGCAAATTTCTGCATTACTTTACTTTTGCCTCATAAAGATGTTACTTGCTTTGATGCACCCTGCACCCATCCAAAAATAAAATCTCTAATATCGAGAATGTTTGGTTTCTATCTTTAGCAAACTGTACCACAAACGTATTTGCATAAAAGTTTAAGCGGTGCTTTCCACTAAGCCAACACTTATCTCTTATATATTTCTCAGATCTGGAAACAGGATACTGAATTGTCCTCCTGACATGAGCATCCGATCCTTCCAAAGCCAGCTACACATTCACCTACCACGTTTAAGTCAGTGAAGTTATGACTTAACCCATCTCCTCTATTTCTGTGCAAAACAGAACTGACATTCCACGTTCAAGATGGCAGAAATCGATATTGACCCAACTCATGAGTTCAATGCAGGCATAGAAGTGATCTTAAAATATCATTTGATCCAAATTTATTCTACATGACCCAACAGCATTCACCAACAAGTCCACTGCAGATATTTTCATTTTTAGGTATGTCTGATTTTGTTCCTGGTATGCCCGCCTGCACTTTTCATTGATCCCCTGGCTTAATGGTAATGGTAGAGTGGGGGTTATGTCGGACCACACGATTACAATTGTGTTGCAGTCTGGTTCTGCTGCTATTGATACCCCACAGTCCTTAATGGGTGCCTGTTTTTGCTTGATCATTTTCGAAATCTATCCTATTTAGCACAGTGATGGTGCCTTACAAGACAATGGAGAGTCTTCTCAACATAGAATTCAATCTCCCCAAGGACTGAATTTTACTGATCTTGTTATGCATTTGTGGCAGGCAGTTTGGTGATGATGAGGTCAAGTACATTTTTCCTTCTTCTTGGTTCCCTCATCAGTTGTTGCAGATGCAGTCAAGCAGCTATGTCCATTAATAGTCAACCAGACCAGTCAGTAGGCTGTTGCCCCTATTACTCTTGCAGATGGATATTGAAGTCCCCATGTGTTTAGATCAGAGTGGTGCTGGAAAAGCACAGCAGGTCAAGCAACATCCGAGGAGCTGGAAAATCGACATTTCGGGCAAAAGCCCTTCATCAGGAACAGAGGCCAGGAAGCCTCCAGAGTGGAGACATGGGGTTGTAGTGAGAGAGAGACTCACTAAGATTCTTGTGGAGAGAGGAGGAGAACTTCTTCAAGGTAGGCATCCTTGCAAGAGGATTCACACCCAGAGTACATCTTGTGCCCTTGCCACTCTTAATGCTTCCTCCAAGTAGTGTTCAATATGGAGTAGCTGGCATTCAAATGCCTAAGGGGGCGAGCACACTACATGGTAACCACAGGAGGTAAGCTTGCCCATAATTGACCTGATACCAGGAAACCAGTGGACATGGGGTCCAGAGCCAATGTTGAAGAACTGCATATCACTGTGCTGCCACTTTTAGTAGGTCTGTCTTGCTGGTAGGACAAGAAGTATTCGGGGATGATCATTGTATTCTCTCAGAAATTGTGGTCTGGGGTGACTTATGATTATGATTATGTCAGACTATTGTTTGCTTTACCAATAACTCAGCCTTTCTAATTTTGGCATTAGCCACTTGAAGTTAGGAGGGAGTTAGCCATTGTGGTTTCAGATGCCTAGATTGATGACAAGTCGTCAGACCCCCAGTTTCATTCTTTGATCCTTTCTTTTAAGTGATTTGATAAGTTGAGTGGTATAGTAGACCATTTCAGAGGGCACCCTAAAGTCAACTACATTGCTGGAGCATGCGTAGGAATAAAAGGCATTTGTGAACTTTTTTTAAGTGGCAATGTTTTCAAGGTCATCATTAAATATTTAGCGAACTGTTGGTAGCTGCAACTCCAGAAGACACAAAGGTTATAAGAAATATTATATTGAAGTTGCAATATTTTCATATCAAAACATCCAACTGTCTGAAACAGTGGAAGGTTCCTATGAGAATGGCAACGCTCAGAGATCCTTTAAAATCAATTTGAAAGCAAATTAAATTCCCATTTCTCCCTCTGATACATATACACATAAAAAGCTGCTGCATGCATAATGGTGGTTCCTGTGTGTACGTGACAGTAACCTATTTTGAGTTGCTACTGCACTGTTTATACTAGGTGGACAAGTTAAGATCTACTCCAATGCATGAGTCTTCACAAAGCCATGCTTCCCCTTATATAGAATCATTCATAGAACCATAGAGACAACTTCGGTCCAACTGATCCATGCCAATCAAGTTTCCCAATGAAACTAGTCCCACTTGCCTGTACTTGGCCCATATGCCTCCAGCCCTTTCCTCTTCATGTACTTATCCAAATGCCTTTTAAATGTTGCAACTGTTCCTGTATTGAGTAGTTCATTCCATACACTCAACATCCTGTGTAAAAAAGTTGCTCCTCATGTCCTTTTTAAAACCTTCTCCATTCACCTTATAAATATGCTCCCTTGTTTTGAACTCTCCCACTCTAGGGGGAAAAAAACCCTTAATATTCACCTTATCTATGCCTCTCATGGCTTCATAAATTTCTATAAGATCACCCATCAACCTGCCAAGCTCTGATTTAAAAAAGCCCAGCCTCACAGCCTATTTTTATACTTCAAACCCTCTATTCCAGGCAATATCCTGATAAATATTTCCTCTAATTGGGTGACCAGAACTGCATGCAGTACTCAAGAAGAGGCCTCACCAATGTCCACATGACCTCCCAACTGCCATGTTCAAAAGTCTAAGCAATGAAGGCAAGCATGCTAACTGTCTTCTTAACCACCCTGTCTACCTGTGATGCAAATTTCAAAGAATTATGTACCTGAACCCCTAGGTATCTCTGTTTTACAATACTACGCAGGGCCCTACCATTAATTGCATAAGTCGTGCCCTGGGTTGCTTAACAAAATATAATACTTTGCATTTATCCAGGATAAACTCTATCTGCCACTCCTCAGCCCATTGACCCAATTGATCAAGATCTTTTGTAATCCTAGATATCCTTCTTCACAGTCCATACTACAAATTTTGGGCATCCAAACTTACTAACCATGTCTCTTATATTCTTATAAAAACTGTTTACATAATGACAAGCAAAAATCGACCCAGTTCTGATCTCCGTGGAGCACCACTGGTCACAAGCCTCCAATCTGAAAACAACCCTCTGCCACCAACCTCTGTCTCCTATCAGCAAGCTAATTTTCTATTGAATTGACAAGCTCACTCTGAATCCCATGTGATCTAACTTTACTAATTAGTTGATCATGCAGAACCTTGTCAAAGACTTTACTGAAGTCCAAGTAAACTCTGCCTCTTCGATCTTTTGGTTACTTCCTCAAAATACTCAATCGAGTTTGTGAGATACAATTTCCCTCACACAAAACAATGTTGACTATCCCTAATTAGTCCTTACTTCTCCAATTGCATGTAATTCCTATCTTTCATTATTACCTCCAACAATTCCACCATCAATGTTAGACTCACAGATATATAATTCTCAGACTTCTCCTTACAGCCTTTCTTAAATAAAGGCACAAAATTACCCTTCTTTCAGTCCTCCGGGACCTCGCCCATGGTTATAGATGCCTAGGTTGATGACAAGTGGTCAAACCACTTTCATTCTTTTGATCTCTTCTTTTCAGTGATTTGATAAGCAGAGTGGCATAGTAAAGGGAAACCTAAAGTCAACTACATTGCTGGAGCACATGTAGGAATAAAAGGCATTTGTGAACCATTTTGTTTAAGCTAGGGACACTTTAATTTCTGCCCTAGCTTCTCACAACATCCTAGGAAAACTTAATCAGGTCCTAGAAATGATTATTTCTAAACACCTTTATGTTTTCTAAGACCTCCCACACCTCTGTAATGTGAACTGTGTACTGTTTTTAAATAATCAATATTTATTTCCCAAGATCTCTGGTCTCTATTTCTTTCTGTATAGTAAAATGCAAAATATTCATTTAGTATTTCTCATCACCTGAAGTTCAACATATAGACATAATTCTTGATCTTTAAGGGGTTCTGTTGTCTCTGTAGTTGCCGTTTTGCTCTTAATGTACTTGTAGAATCTCTTTGGATTATCCTTAACCCAATTTGTCAAGGCTATCTCATATCCCCTCTTTGCCCTCTTGATTTCCCTCTTAAGAATGCTCCAACAGTCTTTATACTCTTCAGGAGATCATTTGATCCCAGTTGTCTATATCTAATATATAATTCTTTCTTATTCTTGACCAAAACTTCAATATGTTTATTCATCCCTTGTTCTGTATTTTGATCAGCCTTACCATAAATGCTAACAGGAACATAATGCCTCTGAACTCTCGTTATCACACTTTTGGAAGCTTCCCAATTGTCATTCTCCCCTTTACCTATGATCAACTTTTGAAAATTCTTGTTTCATACCATTAAAATTTGCCTTACTTCAATTAAGAACATCAACTTTATCCTCCAAAATTAATGAAAAAGACAGCTCCAGGCTTAATATTTCATTTGATTTGGTACTCATCTTTATTGTTGATGATTTATCTGTAAAGCACATTGGGATTAATGTTACTGTTCATAATCATCATATCATATTGGGATCAAGGTAGTGGCAGTAGGAAGAACTAGACTGAAAAAGACTATTGAGTGCCTCTCCAAACTTACATGCAGGCATATATACATTGAAACCCTTTCAGTGAATTGGAAATGAGAAAAGTTAAACCAGAAGGAGGTGGAGGTGCCAGGAGTATGAGGGTGTTTTTCTCAGGAAATGTGTTAACAACTTCTTAAATAAAGCAGAAAGATTTCCCATGATCTACATTTCTAATGTCATTATAAAATGTTCTGAAATTGGTACATTTTATTCTTACAAAGTTAAATTTTCACCAGTTTGCTTTCAATGTTATTTAGATATGAGAAGAAGCACTACCCTGATACTACCAAGATAAAAGGATACTTGCTGCTGTTTCTAAAAACTCATTATTTCTAAGACATTCATACACTTAAATAGTAAAAACAACCTCAGCAAAACTAAATTTTTTTGTGCAAAAATACTTTTGCATGTCTCTCTCTACCAAAGTAGCATGGTGGAACAGTGGTTAGCACTGCTACCTCACAGCGTCAGAGACCCAGGTTCAATGCCCACCTCAGACAACTGTGTGTGACATGCGCACATTCTGCGTGAGTTTCCTCCCACGGTCCAAAAATGTGCAGGTTAGGTGAATTAGCTGTGCTAAATTGCCCGTAGTGTTAGGTGAAGGGGTAAATGTAGGGGGCTGGGTTGCTCTTCAGAGAGCTGGGGTGCCTGTTTCCACACTATGGGTAATCTAATCAAATAATATTATATAGCATTAACGGTTGTGATCGGCTGCCGCATTTGAGTTTTATTACACACCCACTGATAATAGGCTAACCTTGAGTTACACATCAGGAGGAAAATCCCTTCAGTGCCATTTCATTAGATGTTATCATTCCATGGGCCACAAGGCAAAGCATTTCTATAATGAAGAAATATTTTCGCTGAATGGAAAACTGAACACTAACTTTCCATTCTCGCGTCAGCTATTCTTGGAATGAAACTAATAGACCTTTCAAAAAAAGTTTAGAGCGAACCATTTTTTGCTGAAAGAGAAAAGTCTGAAACACAAACGTACTCGTCAACAATTAAAAATATGCGTGTATGTCTGTGTATATGGGTGTGCTTGCATGTGTGTGTTTATATTTGTCATACCTTCACATGAATTATCTACATCGGGATTTTAGCAAGAGCAAGCTCGAAAGAATTTGTCAGAGTGAAAAATTATTTCTCCACTGCACCTATATTCTGAGATATTTAAAGGACTTTATAAGAAATGGCAGCAACATTTATCGACCACATTGTGGCTTTTTATTTTCCATTAATTTTATGATAGTTTCTGTTTATGAGCAGTAATTGTTATTGACATTGCAGCTTGAAACCTGATCTATTTCAGGACTGGATTTGCTCAGAAAATTCCAAATGCATTGTTTTTAATCCTAGGACATCTGAACCAATGTACACAGGTATAAAATGATCCGTGGAGGTTTTCAGCAATGACATGTTTTCTGAATGTTTAATTTGAAGTTTGTTTGATAATGCACTGTGATATCGGCCCACACAGGGAAAAGAACAGGAATTGTAATTAGAAATAGAAATCTTAACCAATTTTTTCCCTTCCTGATGGAAATACACTGAGCTAAATTGTGATGATTACTCCAAATGTTATATTCAGTTTTAATCAACATTTGTGTCAAAGTACCGAATATTTCAAAAGGGCTTTTTGTGAGATGTGAGCTGAAAATGTGTTGCTGGTTAAAGCGCAGCAGGTCAGGCAGCATCCAAGGAACAGGAAATTCAACGTTTCGGGCACAAGCCCTTCATCAGGAAGGGTTGTGCCCGAAACATCGAATTTCCTGTTCCTCGGATGCTGCCTGACCTGCTGCGCTTTAACCAGTAACACATTTTCAGCTCTGATCTCCAGCATCTGCAGACCTCACTTTTTACTTTTTGTGAGATGTGAATATTTCCATGCAATAAGCAGAATTGATTATTCTGGAACATTTTTACCTAATTTAGTTCTTGGGTTCAACTTTAGTTATGGGTTAATTTCAACTCTGTATTCCTATAATTAACACTTGAAATACATGCAGCTAATTTGAATTACCGAATTTTAAAAGAGCTTTTAAAAGAGCTAACTCCAGCTATAATTATGAAACAAGCAAGTGTTCGAAACCTCTTATTTCAATTAACCTTTGCGGCTCAATGGAGGAGTTTGCTCAGCAAGCCACAGTCAAACTCCAGGCTGATCGAGTTTAATGCAGACCAGTTAGACTAGCATGAATTGTGTACAAAATATTAACATCTATAACTTGAAATAAAATTAGTGAGCATTTCAAACACATAAACTAATGACAGCTAGAAAAATGTTGTTAAAGGAAAGTTGCATTTTGATATAATTTTGTTATAAAAAAGGGAGATTATCTGTGGTCAGATAAAGACAGTGCAATAGACAGAAGCATATGATTTTTTTTTCAAAATCTGAAGTAGCACAAGCAGTTGAACAAACTATGGGGTAAGTGAAGATTATTTGGATTCCACAGTTGATTGTAACATTGTCAAGAAATTCAGTCCTGCTTTCTCTTTTTTCTTGGTGTAAGTAGATAATTTGGAATTGGGTATGGAGAATACAATTTCAAAATTTGCTGATAAATTGGGGATTTCACGATCAGTGAGGAGGAGTGTCATTAAAGGTCTTTGACAGGCAGGTGGATTAAAATAACTCATACATTGTTCAAAAAGGAAGTGAAAGGTGTAATGTTAATGTGTTTTTTTTTCTGTACTCACTCAGTATTCACAACATGTTAGCTGTGGTGCCATGAGTATCACAGGAACAATCCTCATGCATTGTCCCTTTGCTTTTGCTAAGGCTGAATAAATTGCAGTTGGCATCTTGATGAGTACAATGCTTATCAACACATTTACATTGTCAGTTGTTTGTTCTGTGCAATATTCATAATTGATGTAGATTTGATCTTTCACAGCAATGCTGCAAAATCACAAAAATATTACTAAAATATCGCTGCATCACTCCTGTGGTTACTGTTATTGTACAGTTATATGACTTCCATTATTGTGTGAACTTGACCACATTAACCAGTTTTTTTGCAGAAAGAATAGGAATTCCACCTACACTTAAACTCACAGTAAATTTAAATACATTGTAGGAGTCACAGAGGCTGCATGGTTTTGAAATTATGTGCACATACACTGATATTATTTTTCCATTTCTCATTCACAGAATGTGCACCTCCCTGTCATGGCCAACATTTGGTTCCCATCCCTAATTGCCTTTTAACTGAGTGGCTTGCAAGGCCATTTCAGAGCAGGGGTAAGAGTCAACCATATTGCTGTGGATTGAGAGTTGTATAAGCCAGGCCAGGTAGATTTCCTTCTCTGAAAGACATTAGTGGACCATATCTTTCTTACCAGCATCTCATTTTTAACACAGTGGCTGCTATGGGGATTGCTTCTGCCTCAGCTTCAGTGTGAGCAGCCTGAGCTGGTGTTATTAGTGAGTCAGCTTGATGGGCTTCTACCAATGATGTCCTACTTACTATCTTTTTATGGTTTTCTAGACCCTCAAAAGATGTTTCAGATAATCAGACTGTAAAGTCTTCTATTTGCATTGTCACCTCAGCTTCCAGTGACTCAGCTGGTCTGGTCATGTCTCTACTCATAGACAACATAAATGATTTGGATGTGAGATAAGAGGTCTAGTTAGTAAGTTTGCAGATGACACCAAAATTGAAGGTGTAGTGGATAGCGAAGAAGGTTATCTCAGATTACAACGGGATCTTGATCAGATGGGCCAATGGGATGAGAAGTGGCAGATGGAGTTTAATTTAGATAAATGTGAGGTGCTGCATTTTGGGAAAGTAAATCTTAGCAGGACTCATACACTTAATGGTAATGTCCACGGGAATGTTGCTGAACAAAGAGACCTTGGAGTGCAGGTTCATAGCTCCTTGAAAGTGGAGTCACAGGTGGATAGCATAGTGAAGACAACGTTTGGTATGCTTTCCTTTATTGGTCAGAGTATTGAGTACAGGAGTTGGGAGGTCATGTTGCGGATGTACAGGACTTTGGTTAAGCCGCAGTTGGAATATTGCATGCAATTCTGGTCTCCTTCCTAACGGAAAAATGTTGTGAAACTTGAAAGGGTTCAGAAAAGATTTACAAGGATGTGGCCAGAGTTGGAGGAGTTGAGTTATAGGGAGAAGTTGAATAGGCTGGGGCTGTTTTCCCTGGAGCGTTGGAGGCTGAGGGGAGACCTTATAGAGGTTTACAAAATCATGAGGGGCATGGATAGGATAAATAGACAAAGTCATTTCTCTGGTATGGGGGAGTCCAGAACTAGAGGGCATAGTTTAGGGTGAGAGGGGTAAGATGTAATGTAGACCTAAGGGGTAACTTTTTCACGCAGAGCGTGGTACGTATGTGGAATGAGTTGCCAGAAGAAGTGGTGGAGACTGGTACAATTGCAACATTTAAAAGGCATCTGGATGGGTATATGAATTGAAAGGGTTTGGAGGGATATGGGCCGGATGCTGGCAGGTGGGACTAGATTGGGTTGAGATATCTGGTTGGCATGGATGAATTGGACCGAAGGGACTACTTCCGTGCTATACATCTCTATGGCTCTATAACATGACCACACAGTCAGAGAAAACACCATATACTTTTTCCTGTAGATGTTCTATCGCCCTGAATTCAGTGGGCTTCAGACACAACTGGGAAAACTACTAAATTCGATCCCACCTCATCATTACTGAGGAACAGGTCAACCATGTCTACAAGCAGGGTCAGGATGACTGCTTCAGACAAAAGGTCACATTCCACTTGCACCTATTAAGAGGGGATGGACATGTACTTTTGCCTGCACTTTGGCACTTATTGCACTCTCTCTGACATAGAAGTCATGCCTATGTCCCAGCAGTCGAGTTTGTCTAGCCAAGGGAACCCCCAGTATTGGCAGGTGCAGTCAGAGCCATAGTCTGGTCTGTTAGACTCTCAGATTGTTTCCCGTTCTTATAGCAACCACAGTCAAAACGTGTGCTGCTGGAAAAGCACAGGCAGCCAGGCAGCCTCTGAAGAGAAGGAGAGTCGACATTTCGAGCATAAGCTGTTGCTCAGGAATGTGATATAGAGTCTTCTATTTGCATTGCTACCTCAGCATCCAGTGACTCAGCTTCTCTAGTCATGTAGGCAAAAGTGAGGACTGCAAGATTCTGGAGATTAGAGTCGAGAGTGTGGTGCTGGAAAAGCACAGCAGGTCAGGAAGCATCCAAGGAGCAGGAGAGTCGACATTTCAGGCAAAAGCCCTTCATGAAGAATGATGCCTGGTCATGTCTCTGTGTAGACACATGACCACACAGTCAGAGAAAATGTCAGGCACGTTTTCTTGTAGATGTTCAATATCCCTGAACTCAGTGGGCTTCTCAGAGATGCATTTCTGATGAAGAGCTTAAGCTTAAAATGTCGACTCTCCTGTTCCTCGGATGCTGACTGACTGGCTGTGCTTTTCCAGCACCACAATTTTTAACTTTGATCTCCAACATCTGCAGACCTTACGTTCTCCCTTGTAGCAACCACAGTTGGCTTGGATATGCCCTAATTTATAACAGTTAAAACAGACAGGCTTGACTTCCCCTTTCATCTCAGGCTCACCTTTCCTCTCCAGAGGAAGGCTCCGGCATTTCCCTCGCACCCTTTGGTGCTCACCTATCCCTCCCACACCTATCCTTTACATGTGCTTGAGGGAGACTAGAAGAAGGTTTCTTTTGTAACAGAGCTTTATGGATCAACTCATTATCATCAGCCATTGTGGCCATCTGCCCATTCCTCAAGGTATGTTAGTATGTAAAAGGAATGGAGTCTTTGAACTCCTAAAGACGAATTATTTCACAAAAGTTTTGCGAAGTGGCTTCTGTCTTAGGTGTCCACACTCACTGACCAAAACAAGGGGGCATCTGGTGGTTCAGTGATTAGCACTGAAGCCTCACAGTGCCAGGGACCTGGGTTTGATTTCATCTTTGGATGACTGTCTTTGTGGTGTTCACATTCTCCCCAGGTGCTCCAGGTTCCTCCTGCAGTCCAAAGATGTGCAGGTTAGGCTGTGGGAAATTATCCGTAAAGTGCAGGCTAGGTGGATTAGTTATGGGAAATGCAGGGTCTATGTGGGATGTTCCTTAAAGAGTCAGTGTGGGCTGAATGGCCTGCTTCTACACTGTAGGACTCAATAATTCTATAAAGTTTTTCATTACTGTTTCAGACAGGATACCCCAAACTGTTAAATTCCAGTGAGGAGGAGTTAACAGGCTCCCCTTATTTATTTGCACACCTCCTCAATTGGTTGCAGCAATATTTATAAAATTGAATTGAATTGAATTTATTGTCATGTGTACCGAGGCACAGTGAAAAGCTTTGTCTTTTGAGCATTACAGGCAGTTCACAAAGTTAAGTAGCATTGATAAGTAAATAATAGGTAAACAATGGCAAAAACAAAAACACAGGTAGACACGAATGTTAAGAGTTAGTGAATCCAATCATGAGGGGCATGGGTAGGGTAAATAGACAAGGTACTTTCCTTGGGGTGGGGGAGTCCAGAACCAAAGGGCAAAGGTTTAGGCTGAAAGGGGAAAGATTTAAAACAGACCTAAGAGGCAACTTTTTCACACGGAGGGTGGTGGGTGTATGGGATGAGCTGCAAGAGGAAATGGTGGAGATTGGTACAATTACAACATTTAAAAGGCATTTGGATGGGTAAATGAATAGGAAGGGTTTAGAGGGATATGGGCCAAGTGCTGACAAATGGAACTAGATTAGGTTAGGATAGTTGGACCAAAGGGTCTGTTACCGTGCTGTATAGCTCTATAACTCTTTGACTCTAAGGTAATTTTAAAAAAGATCACTTCCCTTGTGATTATCTGTTTTCCAGAGCCAAATGAACTTATGTGTTAAAAGGAGTCAGTTTAACCAGGCTTTCTTCATTTAACAAAAAGAGTGAATTTATCGATTACTAAACTTAGAAGGATTAGTAACATAGCACACAGATAAGTAGTAAGAGGTGAGTCCAAAAAGATAAAAATGTAAAAATCATCCCATGTATATGGATCAGTTTCTGAATTGTTCGAGATAGTTAATGTTGCAGTCGTTGTTGGGGAATTACCTGATGCATCAATGTTGATAGGTGAGCAGTTGGTTTCTCAATCCTTAATTTTGCAAAGAGGAAGTGATGGATATGAGTACAGTTATGATATTTAAGAGACATTTAAATAGGTGCATGTTAAGAGGTGTTTGGAGGGATATGGGCCAAGCACAGGCAGGTGGGACTAGTTCAGCTTGGGTTTACAGTCGGTATGGACTGGTTGGACTGAAGGGTCTGTTTCTGTGCTGTACGACTCTATGATTCTATGAGTTTTGATACCTTGTGATTGAATTCCAGCGCTCAGCATGAGAGAGAGTTTTCAGTTGCTCTATTCCCTTTTTAACTGGTTTCGAGAGAGTCTCTTCCTGCTATCCAGGGGTGACTACTGAAGAGTTCTTCAACTGTGACCTTCGCAGCACTCTAACACTCAAACCCAGCCTGTTACACATGGAAGCATTCACTCCCAGTAGTCCACCTCAGTCGAATTGAAACTGCTCCTTTTAATTTTTAAAAGGATTTTTTACCTCTGTCCTTGCTTGTCATCAAGGCTAAGACAGACATTTCTGCAAAAGATAACAAGAGAGGAGTCATAGTCAGCTTCTTTGTGATCTCTTCTTGTTAAATCTGTTCCTTTGCTAGACAGTCACTGAAGTTAAATCCACAGTTTTGCTTCAACAGCACTTCTTTTAAAAACAATAGATTCTGGAATTGAAGGTTAAAAAGCCTCAATAAATACTTTGTGATTCTGATCAGTTATCATAACCATTAGTTGAATGCTTCCTGTAGTCACCCCATGATTAATAAACCTTTGGTGATGGGCTCTTCATTAATACAATTAAGGGAATTTATTATTTATGCTGATGAAAAAATAATTTGCATTTTATGGCAAGATTAAGGTTTCATGTAGACCAATGTACATTTACAGGCAAAAGTTAAACAGGAAATGCTGGAAATATGCTTGAGACAAATAAGTGTACTTTAGAGAGAGAGAATGCAATCAGATTTTCACTGCACAACCTGAGCCAGACTGAGGGAAGCACCCTGAGAAAATGATCGTGACATTATGGCTGTTTCCAACAGTGCAGCTTTTCCTGAGAGTGGAGAGTGAGGCCTTCCAAACACAGCAGCACTCCTAAACATGCCACTTCAAGTTGTTAAGGACCTATAAAAGGCCCGTCTTGACAACATTTTGGAATTCTACTGAGCGATACCAACATTGAGCAACTGTCAGAATCAAACTAGCTGCAGGCAGGAGAGAACTCGGTTGGGACACATCAGGAGGTGAGAGAAGTTTAAAAAAAGGTATGTTTTAAGGCTTTTCATGAGTTAATCCATTACAAATTCAGGGAGGAACCAGCGTCGAGAATCTGACCAGTTCAGCTAACATCACTTCCTTGAGAACTGTGAGCATGGTTCCTTAGGCACTTGAGCACAGGCTTGGAAGACACAGGGTCAGTACTTGGACCAGCGGGTTGGTGTTCTGCAATACATTCCTACATGTATCTCAGACATTACGGAGATCTGTGTTGTATAGCGACATTTTATGAGATGTTATTCATGATGAAGGTTGTTGTCAGCATCCTTTTGAAGTGCAGGAAATTATGTGGGAGAAGAAATTATTTCCTCTAAGAAGAGGATCTTAGAGTAAACAAAATATAGCTGATTGCACGCTAACGATTAGTTCAGGTTACATTATTATGATAGACTGTATTATGGAGACATTGAGGAGGAACAGCTGTTAGGCCTGACACCTTTGAGATTCTAAGTTAGAATCATAGAACCTCTACAGTGTGGAAGCAGGCTATTCAGCCCATTGAGTCCACACCAACCCTCCAAAGAACATTCCACCCAAGCACACCCTATCCCAGTAATGTGCATTTCTAATGGCCAATCCACCTAACCTGCACATCTTTGGACTTTAGGAGGAAACCCGCACAGTCACAGGGAATATGTAAAAACTCCACACAGATAATCACCTAAAGGTGGAATTGAACCCGGGTCCCTTGTTCTATGAGACAATAGTGCTAACCATTGAGCCACTGTACCACCCATGAAAATTCTATGTTCTATGAAAATTCCAAATTATGTAAAGCACTCCTCATATTAACCCTTCCAGACTTGAAATCATTCCACAGAGCCCAGTAGCCCATCACCAAGTCAGCCTTTACATACATGAGCATAGTTCTTCTCACTGATTCAGTTTCCTTAGAGCTAGCTCAGAGAGTGAATTCGAACCTCTGACACTCCTGTTTATATCTGTCAGTGAGGGCTCTTTGATTGGACCAGAATATCAGCCCCAATCAGGGAACTCATATTCAATGAGCTTCCCCTGGCTGACTTCTTTACAATCATTAGAAGAGCCATATACCACTGTCTGTTGCACTTTCTAAAACCTGGTCCTCCAGAGACCTGTAGTTATTAAGGGTGTTGGATGAGGCCCTTGAGGAGCATGATTTATTGAGGAAGAAACAGGAGCAGGAAGCAAAAGAGTGAGAAATGGAGGCAGTGGAAGATGGCACTGAAGAATGATGTATTGCTGCTGTTGATCAGATGGCCTCTTCATGCCACTGTCGAGGAAGAAGACCTCCCTCTTATCCCTCTCTCCCTCTCCCTCTCTCTCGTAGATATCAGGTATTAAACTCCATTTTGACATATCACTTCGTACAAACTCTCCTTCAGGACAACCAGCAGTGTCATTGACAGTGACCTTGGATAACTAAAACCTGAGTCCATATCTGCCCACACTAGCTTTATTTGGACAGGAAACCAGTCTCCATTTCAACTAGAGCTCACCCCCGAGACAATTAAAACTTCAAACAGCTTCAAATCTCAAGTACAAAAGTGGGCCTGGCTCCTCTGTGGCAAACATTCTTTCTGAATGATGTTTGGATTTCTAACCTTTTATCAGAACTGGAGTTTGAAAGAAATAGAGCAATTTAAGATGTTTGGAGAAAATTGAAATAAAAGCAGAGGATGAGAACAGGGAAGAATTTTATGTGAACTATCTGTGTTGGCAATGGCTACAGCATTTCAGAAACCGATAATCAATTTATGAGATTTCAGAGATTCACTTCCAGATTTCCTAATCCAGAAAATGTGAAAATTCATTAACGCATTGATTGAAGATTCGGCGTGGACGGGTTGGACCGAAGGGTTTGTTTCCAAGCTATACATCTCTATGATTCTAAAACTGTGCAGATTTGAACCCTTTGATTTTTGAACCTGCCAATACAGGTTCAGTCATTTGTCTTCAGTATGACAAGCAAGAACATTTTTGGTGTATTGAGGAGCAGAGCGTGGATGACACCATCTAAATGTTTTCCCACCATTTTTTGGAGAGATGGACTAAAGAGGTAGTAACTGGGAGCTGGCCCCATTTTTGTGCTTGAGAATTGCTTCTGGCAGAAGCCTCCCAACAACAAAACCTTTAATCCGTTTTTTTCTCCAAGGATAGAATGATGTGAAACAAGTTTTGAAAAGACATTCACTATGCAGTATTAAGCTTTAGTAACTAAATAAGCTTTAGTAACTAAATTTAATTACACAGAATTAATATGCCTGATATCTGAAAGTACTTTCTCCCCATAATAACCTTTAGTTTTGTTCATGTACCATTATTTCAGAAATTCAACAATTATTTGTCAGTACAAACAGATCCCCTATGATACTCTAAAGCTAAAGCTGAATGTGATGTAAGGAAACATATTGTAAAGGGGTTCACAGGACTTCAGTATAGAAGCCATGGAATCATTACAACGCGAAAGATGCAATTCATGTCATCAACTCCATACCAGCTCACCATACAGCAATGTCGCCAATTCACCACTTTACTGCCACAGTGCTGCAAATGTATTTCCCTCAAGCATCCAACCAATTTCCATTTAACATCTCTATTTCAACCATCATTGTAGGCAGCAAGATCCAGGTCATTAGCATTTACTGAGGAAAATTTTCCTTTAATGTGCCTGCATCTTCTGGCAAAAACTTTAAATCTGTGCAATCAGTCCTTCTACTGTCAGCTATTGGAACAGTTTTATTTTATGTACTTTATCTAAACTTGTCATCATCTTGTACACATCAACAAAATCTTCCCTCAATCTCTTTTCCAACTAGGAGAATCCCAGCTTCACTCACCTCACTTGCAGCTAAAATCTCTCTCATTGAAACAATTTTGATATATCTCTGATATATCTTCTCAAGGCCTTTAAAACTTTTGTAGACTTTGGTGACTAGAATTGGATGCATCATGTATACCTAAGGGCAGTTGAGTGTCAATAACATTACTGTGGATTTGGATTCACCTGTAGGCCAGACTGGGTAAGGATGGCAGATTTCCCTTCCTCAAGGATGTTAATGAACCAGATAGACTTGGATTTAAACAGTTAATATGCATGAGTCAAAATCCCATCAGATTTTCCTCAAGTGTGGGGATTCCCCAAATCAATCGAACTATTTCATTATTACTGATTTGTTTTTTCCTCTTCTTGCTATTGTGTACAATCATTTCAATTTTATTCCTAGGTTCTGCACATATATAAATACATTCATATATTTCTAGAAATGAGGCTTAATCAAGAAATGTTGATTAAATGTTTTTCTATGTCTATTAGATGATGTGAATGAGAACCACCTTTGATCGGAAGTCTGAATGGGATCTACTTCATTTCATTGAAATACATAAAAGTTTGCTGCTCAATGCTAGTGGTGTGACTTTATTTTTGCCCCCAAATGAAATGGAAAGTTGAAGCTGGATTTCCAAATCTACACCCATGTCCTTTGAGTGGAAGTTCCAGTTTTGATGCTGATTCTAGCGGTGGCAACATGCTATCATATGTAACACATGCATTGTTCAAACGCTAAGATGAAAACAACCTTAAAATAGTTCAAGACCTATTTTCATTTCTATATTGAGTACCCATCAAAATACAGGAAGAATATTCAAAACAGATGCACTGTCTTGTTTAAGAGTGGTGGCGGAAAAGTCCTGCGCTAACTTTGCTGAAAATTACTGTGGCTATACATGGTAACAGCAAAATACCATTCATCTTGCTCAACATTTTCTTCAGTAATTGCCCATCAAGATCATTGTGGTGGTACTTTTACTAGCTCTATAACGGAGAGGCTGTGGCACAGCAATAATATCACTGGGCTAGTAATCCAAAGGCCCAAAGTCATGTTTATAGAGAGAGTCCCTGCAATGTGGAAACAGGTCCTTCAGCCCAACATGTCCACACCGACGCTCCGAAGAGTAATCCACACAGACCAATTGCCCTATATTTACACCAACTAATGCACCTAACATCTCTGAACACTATGGGCAATTTAGTGTGGTCAATTCACCTAACCTGTACATTTGTTTGGTGCACCCAGAGAAAACCCATGCAGACACAGGGTGAATGTGCAAACACCACACAGACAGTCACCTGAGGCCAGAATTGAACCCAGGTTCATGGCGCTGTGAGGCAGCAGTGCTACCCACTGAGCCACCATGCCAACCCATGTTCTGAGGCCATGGGTTTGAATCATACCATGAAAACTAGTCAAGTGGCAGCCAAATGACTTATTGTCACAAAAATGCACCTGGTTCAATAATGTGCTTCAAGAAACCAAATTTACTGTCCCTGTCATGTCTGGCGACATGTGACTCCAGACTCATAGTAGCATGGTTGACTCTTAACTGCCCGCTGGGCATCAGAGATGGGCAATAAATACTGGCCTTGCCAGTGATGTCCAATTGATGGGATTTGGTGGAAAATTGCTTTCACCATTCACTGCCAGATCTGGCTGGACAACTTAAAACATGATATTTTCCTGTTCCCCTCCCAGTTGCCACATTAGTCAATATTGGTAACAGTTCTATTTCTTCAGGTGTTTCTCTTCTCTCCTTTAAATCTGCTGTCCTCACACACTTTCCAAAAATATAGCTCTTGACTCCATAATCCTTGCAACTATAATCCTATCACCAATCTTCCTTTCCTTTCTGAGATCCTGAAGTTGCTGTTGCCTCCCAAATTGGAATCTATCTTTCCTGCAATTCCATGCAGGAATCCCTCAGCTCAGTTTTACACCCGCCCACAATATCAAAGCATCTCTTGTCAAAGTGGAAAATAACATGCTAAGTGACTTTGGTAATGATAAGCTTTTTTTCCTTGTCCTGTTCAACCTGCCAACAGCCTTAGACATAGCTGGCCTCATCATCCTTCTGCAACATTTCCCTCAGAGGAGTGTGACTGCACTTATCTGGTTCCATTCTTTTTTACCTATTTTTCTATTTACTCATGCGACAAGAGTATTTCTGTTTTTTTTCATTAATTCACAGGATAAGGGTGTAGCTGGCTAGGGCAGCATTTATTGACCATCCCGAATTTCTCAAAGAGCCAACTACATTGCTGTGGGTTTGGAGTCACATGCAAGCCAGGCCAGGTAAGGATGGCAGTCTCCTTCCATTATGGACTAGGCCAAACACCCTCAAAATGTATTAAGAAGATAGTCTAGACCCTAACTTTTTCTTATTTTATGGGTAAGTGTGAGACATTGCACTCCACATGCAATTCAATTGGTCAAATTACTTGATTTTATTTTTATACTGTAATTAAATGCACACAAAATAAAACAAAAGAATTGGCTTAACTGTAACTCTATCAAAATGCTTAACAAAATAATATATACTTATATACTACTACCATTTAACTTCTAATATAGTAACATTCCATAAACACACCCTTGACAAAGGCAAATTCGGTAAAATACATTGTTACACATGTCATTCTAGCAGCCGGAAGGGCACCCCAGCTTTTAGCTATAACAAAGACAGGAATAAGAACTTCCACATTCAACATCAAAACCCCGGCAACTGCAGAAAGCTAAATCTAAAACTCCTGGTACTGTGGAAGCTTGATCTCACCTATTCACTGTGCAATATTTGGTGAAAATCCCCACTTCTGACCTTGCGATGGAAAGAAAGTAATTGATGAAGCAGCTGGAGATGGTTGGGCCCAGGACACCACCTTGACGAACTCCTGCAGAGATGTGATGGGAGCTGAGATGACTGGCCTCTAACAACCACAACCATCTTCCTAGGTGGTAGGTATGACTCCAACCAGAATTTGTCCCCTGATTCTAATTGATTCCACCTTTACTAGGGCTCTTTGGTGCTATATTCAGTCAAATACGATATCAAGGGCTGTTCTTCTTGCTTCACCTCAACTATCTATCTAATAACCACCGTCTGAAATGAATTCGTTCCTTAGGCAATTAGAAATGGACAAAACATCCTGGTGTTGCCAGCTTCTCACACCTCAGCAACACATAACACGTAAAGAAATACACTGGAGAACAGAGTGACAGTATAATGCATTTTCATTTCACAGCTGAGTTTGAATCCTTACTCCTCTCAACTCTCCTCTCACGCCAGTTTTAAACATCAGGAGCAAAGAAGTTTGAGGTTATGCAAGTTTGGTTTGAAATGGATTTGATATAAATCTGTGTTTTATTTGGTGCTTACTGGAAGACTCGTGCTCTCACTCAACAATGACACAAGAATGCCTGATGTGAACAGAATAACTCACCATCAAGATAAGATTTTAACTCATACCCATTTACTCGGAATTAAATTCAGACCCATTATTAACTGTAGATGCTGCTTGATCTTCTGAATATTTCCAGTATTTTCTGTCCCATCTCCAACTCACAGCTTCCACAACAATTTGCTTTTTACAGGAATGTTCTTCTCAGTTCATGCACTGGCGAATCAGAGGAATGAGAGTTTTGATCCATGTGTATCTGTTCCACACTTAATTTCAAAGGGCATTGCATAGACATTTGGAAGCCTGACAAAATCAGTAAAATGTTCAGAAAAAATGCCACAGAATATCATTAAGTAGCACAATATTAACAACTCCCTTGCTAAAGACTAAATAATAAGACTTGGTACAAAATAATAAAATGAAATTTTAATATTAAATGTTTACCCTACTCCCTCCCACAAGAGCTTTCAATCCCACGTGCTAGTACTGTACAGAGCATATGAGATGGTGAATAATTTTCCTACCTAACAGTTACTGTTATTACTGCTGTGAACAAACTTTACTGTGGGCGTTATTCTGTGAACCCGCTATTTCAATTGTATTTATTTTCCTGTAGACCCATGCTGTTTCGTTATAATAGCTATGACAACTCACCACAGAATTTTGGTTCAACACTGATTGCAGCATAACCTTAAAATAAACAGCACATAATTCCCATGCTAATCATCCAGAATATTTGTGCTGAATCTCACATGACAGCACAATTGGTAAGAACAATTTGATCAGAAGAATCTTTCTGTGGGCGAAATTATTCCTATGAATAAATACAAGCTGTAAATGTTTCCATCTCCGTTTTGTGCGCTTGGTTTTCATTTCTGTTTTGACCCCTCATCATTACTGAAAATGCACGGAATGAATTCTGCTTTCACCTGTAAAAGTCTAGAAAAGCACATGCTGAAAATGTATTAAGAGTCTTGCATCACCATTACCTTTCAGCCGTACACAGAGAAACAATGTAAATTCGCTTCACAGATTAATGCATAAACCAAGTAAAGACTTTACTTTTATCCACTGCACACTTCATTTAAACTGAAATCAACTTCTGTGTCAGTGACTTTTTTTTTAACTGATTGTATGTAAATTCATCTTTAGCAATCCTCTTCATGTTACTAAAAGCCCAATATGAATCAAAGTATATGGAATAGTACCTAAAATAGGTGGGATTAGAGAAGGCCATTGCAGTACTCAACATGTTCAACGTTATATCAGATCAGCTCTTCTTTGCATTCATTGAACACGGTTAAAATGTTTGTCCTAGAACATGCTGACACTAGGTTAAACTTTTAATTTACTATCCAGACATACAGTGAAGAAGCTTGACCACCTATCATAAAAATTGCCTAAATTTGATATTGAGTAAGAAACTAGAAAATGTCGCTCAACACCCCACAACCAGGCTGAAAATTGAACCCATTATGGGTTGCCTGCAATAATTTGCTCTGCCTGTTTGCCAGCCTGCACTATGACATATGTTACACATCCGTAATCAGAGATTATGATTCAGCAATTTATTGTCCACCAGAGAGTTGGGATAAAGGGAATATTTTCAAGATGGCAATTTGTAATCAGTAGTGTGCTGTAGGGATCATGGCAAGGTTCACAATTATTTGCAATATATTAATTATTTGGATGAGGAAAGTATGTGCTATAGCCAAGTGTTGCAAAGGACACCAAAATAGGTGTGATGAGGCTGCCAAAAAGGACCTATAAAGTGAAATAGATTGGTAAAGTGAGTGGTCATCCATGACGCTCTGCGGGAGATCGGCAGAATTGTATTCAGCCACAATCTGTCACCTCACAACCTGGCATATCCTCCACTCTACCATTATCTAGGAGAGCAATCCTGGTTCAAGAAAGAATGCAGACAGAATGCTATAAGCAGCACTGGGCTTACCTAAAAGTGAGGTCTCACCCTGGTGAAGCTACTACACAGAGTTAGTTGTAAACCAAACTACATAAGCAGCAAGTGATAGACAGAGCCAATGATTCCACAACCAATGAATCAAATCTAAGTTCTGCAGTTATCCAACAGCCAGTTGTGAATGGCATTGGACAATTAACTGACTAACTAGAGGAGGAGGCTCCACAAAAGGCTCTGTCATCAGTGATGGGGGAGCCCAGCACATCAGTGCAAAAGATAAGCCTCAGGCATTTTCAATAATTGTCAGCAACGTGTGCCAAGTGGATGAACCAGTTCAGTATGTTGTAGAAGTCCCCAGCCTCACAGATACCAGGCCTCAGTCCAGTCTTGATCGTCATTTAAATGATGGAAAGGGTCCTGATCAAGGCTATCAAACAGCACTCCCTTTTCAATAATCTGCTCACTGGTGCTCAGTTTGAGTTCCACCAGGACAACTGACCTCACTACAGCCTTGACTGAAACGTAGGCAAAAACAGCTGAACTCCACATATAGGGTGAGAGTGACTGCCCTTGACATCAAAGTTGCATTTGACGGAGTGTGGTAACATGGAGCACTAGCAAAACTGAACTTAACAGGAATTAGGAGGAAAACTCTTGCTAGTTGAAGTCATGTCTAACACATAAGAAAATGGTTGTGGTTGTTGGAGGTCGATCATCTCAGCTCCAGGACATCTCCACAGGAATTCCTTAGGGTAATATCCTAGGCCCAAACATCTTCAGTTGTTTCATCAATGACCTTCTCTCCATCATAATGTCAGAAGTGGAGATATTCACCAATGATTGCACAATGTTCAGCACTGTTCACGGTTCCTCAGATACTGAAGCGGCCAATGTTCAAATGCAACAAGTTTTGGGCTAACAAGTGGCAAGAATCATTCATGCCATGTGCATGTCACCAATGGCTGTCTCCAGCAAGACAGAATCTAACCATTGCTCCTTGACACTCAATGGTGTTACCATCATGAAAACCCTGCACTGACAGCATTCTGGGAGTTACCATTGATCACAAACTAGCCATTTATGGTCTAACTGTACTGTGGCTACAAAACCAGGTCACTGGTTAGGAATGCTGCAGCACTAACTCACCTCCTGACTCCCTAAAGCCTCTCCACCATCTACAAGGCACAAGTCAAGAGTGTAATGGAAAACTGCCCACTTTGCCTGGACGTGTAAATCTTCAACAACATTCAAGAAGTTTGACTCCATCTAGAACAAGGCAGCTTGCTTGGCTGGCATCACACCCACAAACATTCACTCCCTCCATAACCAAGGCACAATAGAAGCAGTGTGTACCATCTACAAGATACAGTGCAGAAATTCACCAAGCTTCTTAGACAGAACCTTCCAAACCCATAACCAGTACCATCTAGAAGGGCAAGAAGAGTAGATACATGAGAACACTACTAACTGCAACTTATCCTCCAAGTCACTCACCATTCTGACTTAGAAATATATTGCCCTTCCTTCAGTATCATTCCTTCAGAATACTGGGAAACTCCCTCCCCAGTAGTATTGTGGGTGTACCTATAACAAATGGATTACAGTTAGTCAGGAAAACAACTCCCCACCACTTTCTGAAGGACAAAGAGACAGGTAAGGCAAAGATTGATAAATTCTTGATATCGCAAGGAATTAAGAGCTATGGGGGGAGTGCAGGTAAGTGGAGGTGAAATGGCCATCAGCCATGATTAAATAGCGGAGTGGACTCGATGGACTGAATGGCCTTACATCTACTCCTATGTCTTATGGTCTTATGGTAATAAGTGCTGTTCCGGCCAGCAACATCTGTATCCCATGACTGAATTTAATAAAAAGGGATAGCAGCTATCTTCCTCCCAGCTCTATAATAAACTGAAAGTCATTTCTGGCTTACATTCACCCTCAGTCCTGTTTTCTTCCTGCTATCATTTCCTCTATCACAGATGGTTAATGTCAGAGGCAACAGATAAACGTAATTCTTTGTAAAACCACCAAGATCTTCCAGATGACAGATTGGCATCTGTAGTTCAACCGAACAATGGAACCTAGGACCCAGTTTAAGTAAATCTCAGGTTTCCATCTTCTGGCACACTGGATCAATTTGAGGCCTAACAAACAGAAAGTAGCTCTAACCTAAAGGTTTTTGTAGGAAATATTAAGCTGTCATGGCCTGAAGTTACACTGTCTTATATAAAGATTGGCCATAAATCTTAATTTGAGTGGAAACATCAAAATGCAGCTACATTTTGTTTACCTTTTAACTTTCATTATAATGAAATGCATTAAAATATTATTACAAAGGGAATTGTTGCCTAAATCTTGCCTAAATGGACTGAATCCATGCAGATACTAATATTACAGACATAGTTACGAATCAATAGAGTTGACCAAGTGAATTTGACATACATCTTAATGGGAAAAGGCTGGAGCTGCTGGATACCAAGAGATCAACAAGGAGACAGTGAGGTCTGCAGATGTGGAGATCAGAGTTGAGAATGTGCTGCTGGAAAAGCACAGCAGGTCAGGCAACTGTCTTGAATAACTGTCCTGATAATTAACATTATTGCATTGAAAAAGACAGAAAGCAACAGTTCTGCCAATATAAAAAAATCAATAGTAATTTTCTGACAGAACAAGGGGGGAATGCTTTGATTAGGAAGTACTGACCTGAAATTGTATTACTCTGGTTAATTTGTCATTTGAATTAACCACCTACAAGCTTTTCTAACTATATTAATGTTTAAAATATCACCTAGGCCAATACAGATCATTGACTCCAGCATTATCTATCAGAAACCGTCACTACAGTCACTACAGTTCTTCTCCCATGCATCGGTTGACTACTTATATAGATGGTAAATTACCTAACAATTAATTATAAACCAATCCAGAGTTATTGCTGATTATAGCTCAGACACTTAGTACCAATGTGACAACATTCAAAATGTGGTTCCAATTTATTTTGCTTTACATTGCTTTTAGATTAAATGCAATCTTTGCTTGATTCTTTTTTTAAATTAGCAAGACTGACAGTGAATTGATATCTAGGATTAGTTGCTTGTCTTATCTTCTCTACTGAGTCAGGGGAATTCTCATCAACAATTCGGATGTTTGTAAGCATACATGTTTGTGTTTTAGGCATGCTCACGTGCCTGAGTGCATTTGGTCAGAATTTAATATCTCCCCTCTGAGGTGCGTCTGGAGTGGGGAAGGCATTTGGTCAGGAAGAAAGGTGGATTTCTTGCCAAAATTGTGGTATAAAGTATGTATGTGCGCCAATCAGGTACCATAATTACTCAAAAGTAACATGCTATAATTCTGCTGGGACCACACTGTAACGTTGGAATGTTCAGAATGCCTTTTGCAGCTTTTGTTTTCCTTAAAATTGATTTCAAAATAGCAATTTATCCAATCTATTTCTTTTGTTTCATATATGGGGTCAAATCCAAGCAAAAAATGCCCATTTGTTATGGTTCCAGATGGATACCCAAAGTGTTAAGCTCACAGATACGAAGGGATGGGCTGACCCCCCTTTTGATTCAACCCCAAACTCAGTTGCTGCAACAAGGTTAACTTAAAAATCTGACTCTTCCTTGTGGATACCTTCCTTCCAGAACTAAATTAACTCATGTCTTTAAAAGGGGTCCATTTAACCAGACTTCCTTGAACAAATTAATTAAAAGAAATACTCATACAATACACAGACAAACAGATTAGAAAGAAGAGGTGAGCCCAAACAAGCAATAATTTTAAAAATATATATGGATTATTATGATTAGATTACCTACAGTGTGGAAACAGGTCCTTTGGCCCAACAAGTCCACACCGACCCTCCAAAGAGTAACCCACCCAGACCCATTCTCCCTAATACTATGGGCAATTTACCTAACCTGTACATCTTTGAACTGTGGAAGGAAACCAGAGCACCCAGAGGAAACCCACACAGACACGGGGCGAATGTGCAAACTCCACACAGGCAGTTGCCCCAGGTGGGAATTGAACCAGGTCCCTACTGCTGTGAGGCAGCAGTGCTAACCACTGAGCCACCGTGCTTTGAACAGCTTATGAAGAACAGACAGTTGAAACATGAGTTGAAGTTGAAAAATGTGTTGCTGGAAATGCGCAGCAGGTCAGGCAGCATCCAAGGAGCAGGAGAATCGACGTTTCGGGCATAAGCCCTTCTTCAGGAATTCCAATTCTCCAGCATCTGCAGTCCTCACTTTCTCCGTGCCCGGTTGAAACTTTGCAAAACAAACGACAAGGTCCTCCTGTTCAGACTGACTAACAGTTGTTTCTCTACCACTGAAAATAAAGTAGGCCCTTAGATCCAGTCAAGGAAAGACATATTCTTCTACCCATAAATACCACACTTATCATTGTCTTGCCTCCATCCCACCAACATCCATGGCAGCAAGGAGAGCCTTTCCACCTCATCTGAAATTGAGGACTGTGAGAGAGCTTTATTCTTGCTGTCAATTTCTCTCTGATCAAAAACTACTTCCTGAAATTGCCTACCTAGCTGGATCTTATGTGTAATGCCAGGACCAGTCATTATCTCCCCAGGATGCTGTTGAGTTTATGACCTCTGATTGACCAGTAACTCTTGGCAGCCAGGAATCCCCATTTCCCTGTGTCTGGGATCATGGAGAAGGCCTGCCATGTGCTTGAGTGGTATAACACATGGGAAGCTTTCTCTAAAATGTGTGATGCTGGGATCTCACTGCAGTACCTCCACAAAGTTCCACCCCATTCTGTCCTTAAATCAATTCTTTTTCACGCAGGTTGATACGGGCCCTTGTATTCCATGTGTCTCAATTTTGTTAACCAAACCTTTAGATGGCAATTTAACAAATGGTTTCATAAAGTCTATATTAACAACACTCTTCATCAATCTAATTTGTTATTTTATCAAAAAAAAGGGTAAGTCAAAGGTAATGAATCTCCTTAAGTAACTCAAACCTTTTCCAGTGCTTGGTGATTTCTTTCTCCCCGATTAATGTCTCTGAAGCTTAACTACCATTGACTTTAAACTTATCATCTTGTAATTGCGAAGACTGTTGTTACACACTTTCTTGAATAATACAATTGCCACTGCCCAATCCTTTGGTACCTCCCCGATATCTAGGGAAGTTTAGAAGATTACTATAACACCTTCAGCTATCTATACCCCATCACTCCCCTCCTGGGGGACTAGCCACACAGACCAGGTGGCTTATCCACTCCAAGCAAAGGCTTTTGAGTATCGCTTGCCTTTCAATTATCATCCCATCCATTACCTCTGCCAGCTCTGACTCTACCAATATTTTATCAGCTGTTGTTATCGCTGGTTATCAGGATGCCTTCATGGAAGTGTAAATTAAATGATGTAAGTACATAGAAACACATTGATTAACAATTAAGAATGAAGAAAACAGCCCTAAAACAGTAAGTCCCAATTTGTAGATATCATGTGTTTGTTTGATAATGTTGTTTATCGCGTAGGAAAGTTTGGGGAAAGTGTACGTTTCGGGGGTGCGGTAATTGTGCGATCTGTTTCAGGAATCATTCAAATCAATTAGTATTATGATACCCCATAGCGTAATGGGTCCCCTCATAATGGGAGGGTAGCGTCATATCCGAGGCCACCCTCATTTAATTGGGCCACATTAAAAGAAAATGTGAGATCTGCAAACCAGGCAGGGGAAGCTCCCATTCAGCAGTTAGGTTTCTGTGGGGGTGTGATACATACTCAGAATCAAGACGTTGGTTGCTACTCACTTACGGAGGAAACTAGCTCATAGATATCCTGAGTACTAAGAGAATGTACAGTGTTCAATAACCTTGACTCGTTAATGGCTGTGTCTGCCTGAAGTCATGATAGAAATGACCATGTTGTTTGCTCAACAAATCTTCTTGATGTTTTCTATGACTTTGGGTGAGTACGGGTTTCTCTTTACTTTTAGTCTTTTGATGTTGAAAACTGACTTTAGATTAAAAGGAAGCAGATTTTTCAAGCACTTTTATGAACTCAAATTGATCTAGAACGTTTAGTACTGTGAAATCCAGTTAAAGGTCTCATACATTATCTCCAATGAGTTCAGGCCACTGATAAATCATTTATTATTTATATTACATTGTACGATAGTCAGGAAATTACTGGCAGCAAAACCACTGCTGGAATATATGGTGTATTTTTATGAAATATCTTTCTTTGCTTTTTTCAGTAGAGCTAGTCCATAAATTATATAATTGATTTATAATAAACACGTTCTCTTAAATTGGCATGGAAGAGAATTTGATAATGTTACTTTAAAGACTTGTGCAACAAAATCACTCACTGTAATTTCCAAAACAGAGTTTTGTATATTATTTATACTGTGCATTCGCTTGCTGTAAGCTCAAGAATTTGTTGGTTTTCAGTAGTCTACTGCATACTATCATCCGTCAATACTGTAGATAATAGGGTCCCATTGAAGTCAGGAGCAATAGGTTGTCAAAAAGGGCATTAAGCTGAACATTAAGAAAGTAGCAAAGATGCAAATCTGGGTATATTGCTCAAGGTATTCTACATTCGTAATCTATAAATGTGGCTCATTTGATGAGTAAGAGTGATACAATCAACAGTATTGTCTACACTAGGTATGTGTGACTGGTTTTTAACATCATATTTGTGTCATATCAGGTATTCAACTCAACTCAGATATATATTTATGTTTGGCAAACTGGAAAACCATTTATACCGTAAACCTTTCTGAAAGGACAGTTTCCAAAAAAAAGTCATATCTGACAGTTCTCTTTGCAGCTTTTTCCTTTTATCACACCCTCTGTAATAACATTCCTTTGACATATTTCTGTTGTTGTGCAGCAACTGTTAACCATTCCATACAGCTTAAAATCTGTAAAAAAAAATGAAATCATTGTTATTGCTATATATTTGTCTGTAAGAATACAGAATTCTACTTCTTTTTTGCTCAAAGATATTAAAATTTAAATTTCAACTTTCTCCAAATGGCTTTCGTAGGGTGATTGTGAGAGTCGGGGTAAAAGTTTTGCTTTGGGATATGAACCAGGGGCAGAAAGGCAGAACTGGAGTTAAGAAAGGGCAATGAAATTTAGCCCAAAATTCCATTTTTTAATGATAAATGGAAGAATGATACTTTTACAATTTTGACTTTAAATTATTTTATTTTTAAGAACGGGATTTCATGGCAACGCTATCCATAATATCAAAAAGAAGCTTGCAGTCTATGTTGTCTTAAAAGTGGAATGTTAGTGGCTTGTTGAATTTTTGAGAGAACTCATCACATTTACTAAGTTCTTTGTTTTCAAGTTTGAGATCAGGCTCACACTTTGGGACACATTCAAATTTTAGCTACCAATCTGAGTGCTAAACGTTTTAATGACTAAGTGTATTTGTATGCTTCTTACTTCTGAATTGTTTCTAGATATGTTTAAAAAGCACCCAAAATCTAAGCCTTCATAACAGTTACGTTTCAGAAATAACCCATTAGTTTTGAAGTACTTTCACATTTTACTGATGTGACAAGTGCAATATAATTTCAAATTCTTGTCAAATCCAAATGATTTTAGACAGCTCAGTGAGAACCTTACTCAAAAGTTAAAATGTCACAGGAGACCACAAAACTGTTTTACAGCAACATTAAAGTTCCAATGTAAACATACCTCTCGTCACTTCCATGAATGTTGTATAATTCAGCTCTGTCTTTTTGTAACATTAAAAGCAGAATACAATGTGTCATTATAGGAGACTTAACAATAGGTTAGCTTAGAGTGCTTCTGGAAAACTAAAAGAAAATCCCTGTTCTTCAATTCACAATAAATGCTTATTGCTATCTATTTGACCTCAATCTTCTCTTGAAAATTGTTTTCCACTTCTCTGCACAAGCTATTTGTTGAGGTTTGTTGTTGGTTTTAATGGATGGCAACAAAGCAAAATTGAACTATTTTATCAATGACTGCTTCCAATTTGGTCAGAACAAGAGATGGTCAAAGTGTTTTTAAGCCTTTCACTCCAGATCAGCAATATCCTTCATAGATAGGGCTTTGGATTTTTCAACACTGACTACACTATAAGAATGTAAGAGACAGAAGTAGACCATTGATCCCATCAAGTCTGCTCCGTCATTTAATGAGATAATTGCTGATTTGATAATCCTCAGCTCCATTTTCCTTCCTTTTCCCCATAACCCTTGGTTTACTTCCTGGTTAGAAATCTGCCTGTCTCAGCCTTGAATATATATTGAAAGAATTCCACAAATTCTGTGAGAAGTAGTGGACAGCAAAGAGGATTTTGATTAGATGGGCCAATGGGCTGAGTAGTGGCAGGTGGAGTTTAATTTAGATAAATATGAGGGGCTGCATTTTGGAAAAGCAAATCAGGGCTTGACTTACTCACTCAGAGGGTGGCACAGTGGTTAGCACTGCTGCCTTACAGCGCCAGAGAGTGGGGTTCAATTCCCACCTCCGGCAACTGTCTGTGTGGAGTTTGCACATTCTCCCTGTGTCTGTACGGGTTTGCTCCGGTTTCCTCCCACAGTCCAAAAATTTGCAGGTTAGGTGAATTGGCCATGCCAAATTGCCCATAGTGTGCAGTGTAGGGAATGGGTCTGGGTGGGTTGCTCTTCAGAGGGTCGGTGCAGACTTGTTGAGGCCGAAGGGCCTGTTTCCACACTGTAAGAAATCTGTTAGACATTATTGGGTGGCCCGGTGGCACAGTGGTTAGCACTGCTGCCTCATAGCGCCAGAGACTGAGGTTCAATTCCCGCCTTAAGCAATTGTCTGTATGGAATTTGCACATTCTCCCAATGTCTGCGTGGGTTTCCTCCGTGTGCTCTGGTTAGGTGAATTGCCCATTCTAAATTGCACTTTGTGTTAGGTGTAGGGGAATGGGTCTGGGTGGGTTGCCCTTCGGAGGGTCGGTGTGGGGACTTGTTGCGCCGAAGGGCCTGTTTCCACACTAAGTAATCTAATTCATGGGCGGCACGGTGGCACAGTGGTTAGCACTGCTGTCTCACAGCACCAGAGACCCGGGTTCAATTCCCGACTCAGGCAACTGACTGTGTGGAGTTTGCACGTTCTCCCCGTGTCTGCGTGGGTTTCCTCCGGGTGCTCCGGTTTCCTCCCACTGTCCAAAGATGTGCGGGTCAGGTGAATTGGCCATGCTAAATTGCCCGTAGTGTTAGGTAAGGGGTAAATGTAGGGGTATGGGTGGGTTGCGCTTCGGCGGGTCGGTGTGGACTTGTTGGGCCGAAGGGCCT
This sequence comes from Hemiscyllium ocellatum, assembly GCF_020745735.1. Taxonomy (NCBI): domain Eukaryota; kingdom Metazoa; phylum Chordata; class Chondrichthyes; order Orectolobiformes; family Hemiscylliidae; genus Hemiscyllium; species Hemiscyllium ocellatum. Next base: position 29,858,386 of record NC_083413.1, read on the forward strand.
GTTTCCACACTGTAAGTCTAAGTCTAAGTCTAAGTTTAAAGGTAAGGTTCTAGGGAATGTTGCTGAACAAAGAGACCTTGGATTGCAGGTTCACGGTTCCTTGAAAGTAGAGTCACAGGTGGATAGGATAGTGATGAAGGCATTTGGAATGCTTTCCTTTATTGGACAGAGCATTTAGTATAGGAATTGGGAGGTCATGCTGTGGGTGTACAGGATATTAGTTAGGCCACTTTTGGAATATTGTGTGCAATTCTGGTCTCATTCGTATCAGAAGGATGTTATGAAACTTGAACGAGTTCAAAAAAGGTTTACAACAATGTTGCCAGGGTTGGAGGATTTGAGCTTTAGGGCGAGGCTGAATAGGTTGGGGCTGTTTTCCCTTAAGCATCGGAGGCTGAGGGCTGACTTTATGAACGTTTATAAAATCATGAGGAGCATGGATAGGACAAACAGATAAGGTCTTTTCCCTGGAGTGGGGAGTTCAGAACTAGAGGGCTTAGGTTCAGGGTGAGAGGGGAAAGATATAAAAGGGACCGAAGGGGCAATTCTTTCATGCAGAGAGTGGTGCATGCATGGAATGAGCTGCCAGAAGAAGTGGTGGATGCTGGTACAATTGCAGCATTTAAAAGGCATCTGGATGGGTATATGAATAGAAAGGGTTTAGAGGGATATGGGCCAAGTGCTGGCAAATGGGATTAGATTAGATTAGGTTATCTGGGCGGCATGGACGAGTTGGACCAAATGGTCTATTTCTGTGCTCTACTTCTCTATGACTCTGCGACTCTCTAATAAATTCCTTCTTATATCTCTCAAAACCATGCAATCCTTAACCTGAGATTCCACTGTTTGGTCCCACAAGGGGAAATAACCTCTCCTCATCTACCCTAAGGATTTGTATATTTCAATAGGGTCTCCTCTCATTGTTCTAAACTCCAATAAGTTCAGACACAATCCGTTCAATCTCTTCTCATAAGAAAATTTCTTGTTAAACAGGATCAATCTTGCAAATGCAATCTGATGGCTGCCTCCAGTAGCAGTACATTTTCACTTAGATAAGGGAAACTTTTCATAGTATTCTAGATGTGGTCTAAGTAGTGCTTTGCATAGCTTTAGCAAGACTTCCTTGTTATTGTACTGCATTCCCTTTGAAATATATATCAATACATCGTTTGCCTTCTGTATTACCCGTTGAACTTAGATGCTAGCTTTATGTGATTCATGCATGAGGACTCTCGAATCCCTTTGTACTGCACTTCTCTGCAGCCCTTCTCCATTTAAATACAATCAGTTCTGTTATTACGCGGTTGTTCCATTCTTGTGCAATCCCGTGCTATAAGAAAATCATGTAATGGCAGCATCATTTAAATTAATGGGACTGGAATCGCATTATAACCAGTACAAGCTTTAAAAGTTTGTGCTTTAGAAACAGTGTCCCCAGTTCATCAATCACGTTACAGTGAATTTGCATTAACATAACATGCTTTATAGCAGAAAAAAACTGTAATATGTAGATTCTCCATTTCTCCTGCCAAAGTTCATAACCTCGCATTTCCCCACATTATATTCCATCTGTCAAGTTTTTGCCCACTCTCCCAAACTGGCTATATTTGTCTGCAGACTCTTTGTGTTATCCTCACTGTTTGTTTTTCCACCTATTTTTGTGTCATCCATAAATCTTGCTTTCCTCCTCCAAGTTATTCAGATTATGGCCTGGCACTGATCCTTGGTGCACATCAGTAGATACAGATTTCTGTCCTGACAATGTTCTCATTATTCAAATAATTTTGCTACTATTATTTAGCCAATCCTCTATTTAGGTTAATAGACTACTTTGAACACCATCAACACAAGGTTTCAGAGCACTATAAATACCACAATCATATATCTGCTCAAACATTGCTGACTTACATTTGCTGGAAAACGTTGATATAATGTCACAGAAATGTCATTAAATCAATTAGACAACACATGAAAGCAATTTTAATTGTAACTAAAAAACATTGTGCATGACATGTAACTTCAATAACTATTTTTTGTGTTCTTTGTTTGTTATTCACCTATGTCTTACTTTCTAGTGTGTGCGTGAAATACAAAGACGTATAAAAACTAATAAATCCTGAAGAAAGTATAAAAATAAATAAATACTGATTAAAAGTACTAAAGAATAGTAAATTATTGACAGGCCAATTTAAGTAGCAGTTGAATGTTGCATTTCCATTAAGAATCATCAAACACAAATGGAATTCTGAGTGCAGTACATAATAGGTATATATTGTGTTAGTTTCTGTCACATTGCGTAAAATTGATCAATTTGATGCCTGATAAAACAATCATGTGCTTTCAAAGGATTTTTCCAATACCCTCTACTTCCATCTTTCTCATAATCTTTTTTCAACATTCATTCCAAAATGGGCATGTCAAAATTATCTTGTGAAGTGTTAACTATCAAGCAAATCATAATTCCACATGAAAGGCTACAGTCGTAAACTCTATTATCAGCGTTGCTACATTTAAATGTGCATTGATAACTATACAATGAAACAAAAAACTCTTGTGAGGTTCTGATGAAGAGTTACCAAAGTTAAAACATTAATTTCACTTTCTTCCCATGGGATGCTGCTGGACCTGCTGAGTTTCTCCAGCAATTTCTGGTTTTTTTGGACATCTAGGCGTATTGTTCAAAAAGAGTGCAATGAAACCTTTGTGACCATTTAACCTTTTTATAGTACTTTAATATCACTGGATGGTTTAAATAGCTGTGTATGTGTGTATTCTAAATGATTTCCTGCAATATTCTAAATGTAATTCTTTAACTTTGTAGCAGGTGTGTGGTATTTCTGTTGTACAGTATCTTTGAAATTATATCAGCTATATCAATAATTTTTTGAAAACAAAATGAAATCAATTATTCTTTATTTTTCCCTGCTTATTATTTATAACACTCCTGCCGATATTCAACAAGGAGACTACCTGAATCTCAAAACAGTGGAAGTTTCAATATTCTACAATGTAGAAATTTCAGCATTGTCTTGCTATGCGATAATGTTCCTGGCTTGATAATATTCTCACGATAACAATTTTTACTATTAAAAGAGCGCAGCAGCTCAAACAATATCACTTACACAATTCAATAATGAATGGTTAAAGTCTGACCCTTATTCTCTGGGTACGTATGTTGCTTATATGTTATTTAAACCAGTTGCAAATGTCTTAGGACTCAATGCAAAGGCTTATATATTCAAAGGCATAAAACACACCTGGTTTGCAATCTGATCTGTAAATTAGTGATAAGTTGAGATAAATGAATCAAAACCTGAACCAAAGTTAGTGGAAAACAAGTGTACATGAGCTTTAGTATTATAAGAGACATAAAGATTATTTTAATAATATTTTTATATATAAATAGAAAACAATGAGAACTGTGAATATGGATCCTTGTAAGATGCCACTGATTGTAAAGAGTACGATTTCAGCCAATTGTCTCCCACAATTACTAAAGCTGAGATGAGTTTGGCCTCACTGTAATGTGATTCAACCATACTAACTGACCACATTGGGAAAAATGAGGAGAAATGAGCTACACCATTCTATCATGTTAATGTCTCTGTGATTTTTATTTTCAGGTGAATCACTAATTCTGAAACAGTATCCTATGAATATTGAGAAGAAATCTGGTCAGTCAGCTCAGATCTACTGTGAACTTCATAATGGAAATGCCACTGAAGACATGAGACTAGTATGGTACAGATACACAAGTAAATCAAAGGTTGGAGAAATCAATTTAAGGACAAGGAACTTCACAGCCATTAACCGTGTCCTTTTTAAATGGGACCTTAGCACCTATAAGGCATCAATGTCAATTACACAGCTGGTGAAAAATGACTCTGGAGAATATGGTTGTGAACTGGTCTCATTTTCTAGCCCTGAGATCATAAAGAAAGCCAATGCAACAAACCTTACTGTTACTGGTACGTTTCTGAACTTTCTCAGCATCGAAGTAAATAATTTAATGCATTATCAAAGGTTAAATTGCTGAATGTTATCATTCACTTATATTTACATATGTTCAGAGTGATGACATAGGGATTTAAAAATTACAATTGTGAGTTGTTTTAAATTCCTCAGTAGAGTGTATATCCATATTCCACATTGTGGGTAAGATGTCAAATTCTGTAAGAAAATTTCAAAATTAAGCTGCCTTCTTAACTCAACACCCATTGATATTTGATTTGAACCAGCACTCTTCATTGCCCACATTTAGTTCGATGTTTATGTCATAACTGTCTGAAAAGATAAATCTTTAGAATATTGGGGAGTTGATGGCCGAGTGGTATTATTGCTAGACTACTAATCCAGAAATCCTGGTAATGTTCTGGGCACTTGGAATCCTGCCATGGCAGATGGAGGAATTTGAATTCAATTTCAAAAAATCTGATGGAAGAGTCTAATGATGATAATGACTTCATAGTCAATTTTCAGGAAAAACCCATCTGGTTTACTAATGTCTTTTAGGTAAAGAAACTGTCATCCATTTCTGGTCTGGACTACATACAACTCTAGTCCCAAAGTAAAGTGGTTCACTTTTAATAATTAGGAACAAGCAATAAATATTGGCCTAGCCAGGGATGCCCACGTCCTGTGAATGAATAAAACAAAACTTAAAACAACACATCAGTAATAGCTATTGTCGTTTAACAATATCAAAAGGGTGCATTTCAGATATCTTTCTTGGATGAAATGCTTTATTTATTGACCTGAATATACTTAATTGAAATTTTCAATGTGCATTAAAAACTCTTTATATGAACAAGTTACATTCCAAAATATAGAGAAGCTAGCATAATATAATCTTTCAGAACTTCAACTACAAATCACAAACTTCAAAAACTAAGTTAGGAAATATATATTAGAACATTACTGGAATTTATATTAAGCCCAAGAATAAACCCATGAATCTATTTAGCATTGTACAATGATGAAAACTGTATATTATTTCCATTGCACAATAATTAAAAAATGTTATGGTTTCCATTAACAGCAATTTTCAGTTTATGTAAAATGAGAGTGCACTGTTTAATGAGAATAGTATTCCAGAGTCCTTCTTCTTATTGTCAATGCACAGATTGTTCCAAGACTGGATTCATGAGTGTTTGTCTGTGCCTTCTAGAATACCTTTAAAATTGTTGGTATAAAACCATTCTATATTGTGAAGCCAGAGAAACATGAGCACGTTCTTGTGTGCACAAAGCTAAAAGTAAACCAGATTCAGGAACTGTAAAGGTTGCTGCAGCTGCACAACATACCAATATATATGGTTAAGAAAGGTCATGTTTAGTCCAAGCAGTTTTGATGTGTGTACTATTTTTCCCTCACCACCTCTGTTACAGTGCCAAACTGTGCTTTTCATTTCTTCCTTTTTTGTTTGATGATTCACTATTTTTCAACATTTTCATTTTAATTCTCATCCTTTGGTGTTTATTTCAGAGATAGATTAATGTTCTTTGAGAATATCTGTCCTTATCAAAAGTTTTTCGATTGCATTCAATATGGGTTTAGTGCAAAGTCTCTTTTCAACTTAAAATGGACACATACCTCCTTTGTTATTAACTGTGGAAATTGATGTGAGATTTTTCAGGCTTGTGCTTTGTTTGAGTGTCTTTGAAAATTCTTATGTAAATTGCACAGATTGGAATCAGGGAACTGAAATTTTAACTTCCAGTGACATGAGAAATCTAAAAGACTTGAATGTCTGAACGTGTTGTGTTTTACAATAGCAATTTAATATTTGCACTAAAAAATTTTAAAAGTTCTTAGTTTTGAAAAAATGAATTAGAACAAATTAGTCATTTTTAAAATGTACTCAAAAAAATACCCAAATTCACCCCCCACCTACAGCCTGAAACTTATTTTTTTTTTATCCATGTTACATGTTTGATAAAATGATGTGTAATTGGAACTATTGCAAATTGTTTATTTTCTTGAAACTAATGTTCAGAAGATTACCTCCCACAATCCAAAGATGTACAGGTTAGGTGAATTGGCCAAGCTAAATTGCCCATAGTGTTCAGGGATATGGAGGTTTGGTGCATTAGTCAGGGGTAAATGTAGAGTAATAGATTAGGGGAATGGGTCTGGGTGAGTTACTCTTCAACAGGTTGGTGTGGACTTCTTGGGCCAATAGCCTGTTTCCACACTGTAAGGCTTCTATGTTTCTATGATCACTATTATCTCTAATACCAGAAATAGAAATTTTTGTTTGCTTGCCAGTGTCGGTGTCAGGTAGATGCAGTTCTAATGCGACCAGAAAGAGGTTCCACTTAGACCAGAAATAGGTAACCACTTGCTGAGTTAAGATCACTTCTATTCATTCATGGAATGTGCACGCCATTGGCTGGGTCAGCTGTTATTGTCCATGCCAAGTTGCGGTTCAGAAGATGGTGGTGAGTTGTCTTTTGGAAGTGCTGTAATCCATGTGCTGTCGGTAAACCTAAAATGTCATTAAGGAAGGAGTTCCAGGATCTTGACCCAGGAACACCGAAGGAATGGCAACATATTTCCAAGTCAAGAGGTAGGTAGCTTGGAGGAGAGCTTGCAAGTTGTGGTGTTCCCATGTATCTGCCACCCTTGTCCTTCTAAATTGTAGTGGCTGGGGGCTTGGAGGGTGCTGTGTATGGTGCTTTGAAGAATTTCTGGTGTCCATCTTGAATACTGTTGCCAATGAACGTCAGTGGTGGGGGAGGTGAATGCTTTTGGATTTGGTAGTCGTCCACAAGGTTACTTTGTCCTGGATGGTGTCAAGCTTCTTGAGTGTTGTTGGAGCTGTACCCATCAGGGCAACTTGAGAGTATTCTATCACAGTCCTGACTTGTAAATGTTAGAGAGGCTTTGGGGAGTCAGGAGGTGAATTACCATTGCAGGATTCTTATCCTCTGACCTAATATTGTAGCTACGGTATTTATATGGCTAGTTCAGTTCAGATTTTGGTCAAAGCTCATTCAACTATGGAAAAGTCATTGGATGTCAAGGGGAAATGCTTCGAATCTTTGTTGTTGGATAATCATTGTCTGGCACTTGTGTGGCATAAATGTTACTTGCCACTTGTCAGCCCAACACCAGGATATTGTGAAGGTCTTGATTAATTTAGACATCAACTATTTCAGTATCTAAGATATCCTAAATATTGCACAATCACCAGCAAACATTACCACTTCTAACCATATGATGGTGGGAAGGTCATTGAGAAGCAGCTGAAGATGGGTGGGCCTAGAACACTTACTCTGAGGAACTCCTGCAAAGATGTCTTAGACGACTGACCTCCAACAACTACAACCACCTTTCTTTGTTCCAGGTATGACTGCGGCCAGTTGGAGATTTTCTTCCAATTTCTGCTGACTCTAGTTTTGCTCGAGTTCCTTGATGTCACATCCAGTCAAATGCGGCCTTGATGACAATCAAGGGTGGTCACTCTCACTTCACCTCTGAGCTCAACATTTTTGTCCATATTTGAACTAATGCTGTGATAAGGTTAGAGTCTGAGTGGCTTGACTATTTATAAGACTCTCTAAGACTTTACTGGTGATTGAATGCTATAATTGGCTCGGTTAGGTTTGTCTTGCATTTTCTGTACAGACATACCTGGGCAAATTCCCATGTTGTGATGCAAGTGTTGTGGCTACACTGAGCTGCTTGGCAAAGAGTGCAGCACATTCTTGACACATATTTTCAATACCATTGCCAGAATATTGTCAGGGCACATTACCTTTGCAAAATCTAGTGCATCCAACTATTTCTTGAAACCATGTGGAGTGAATTGAATAGCGTTGGTGAAAGATTGGTATCTGTTAAGCTGGAGACCTCTACAGGCTGACAAGGATCAACCACTTGGCACTGCTGGCTGAAGATTCTTGCAAATATTTCAGTCCCATCTTTTGTGCTATGTTGGATTCGGGCATCATTGAGAATGAGGATTGTTGTGGAGCATTCTCCTTCAGTGAGTTGTTTAATTGCCCACTAGCATTCACAACTGGATGTAGCAGAACTGTAGATCTTAGATCTATTCCTTTGGTTGTGGGATCACTTAGCTCTATCTAACACCTACTGCTTGTGCTGTTCGGCATTCAAATAGTTCTGCTTCACCAGATTAATACCTTACTTTTAGGGACATCTTTACTGTTCCTGGCATGCGTTCCTGAACTTGTCATTGAACTTTTCATGGGGCATGTTTTCGTTATATATAAAAGGGAACAAAACATTTTCAGTCCCATGAATTAAACTTTCAATTAGTTTACTAAAAATACTCAGGAATGGTAATTCTTTCACACATCTTCTCAAACAGCAGTGAAGACCACATTGGATCCAGGCTTTAAGGAGGAAAGCTTTAGTGAAGGCAAAGATGAGCAGTTTTGATGCAACAGGGGAAATCCAATATTTCCCTCCAGTCTGTGGAAAGGAATTCCTCTCCAGTTGTAGCTGCCTTGAGCAAATGTCATATGACCTCACGCAAGTAAAATGGCCTTCAACTGACCCTGTGTATTCGGGGCAGGGTCAACAGCAGAAGTCACTAACACATGCAGTCCTGGCATAACAGTAGGATCACACCCCTGAGATTTCTAGGACTATGATCTGCAGGATATAGTTGACACAAGGACTCTCCATATGCTCCATTCATCTCACAATGACTAAGGAGCTCACTGAATCTCCTAACTATAAACTCATGGGCAGTTTTATAAAGACTCATGGGGCATGTTTTCTGGTTGTGATTTGTCATAAAATCATAAATGCAAACCGTATATTTACATATTCATTACAAACACCAAAGATACTTTTTTTTAACAAGCTGCCATCAATTTATTTATAAATTTTTCAGATGCTCAATGGAAGAATCGAATTCAATCCAAAGAAATGTGACATAAATGCATTTTGAGCAGGGCAAACAAGCAAGGGAATACCAGAAAGAATAAATGGTAGGATACTAAGAAAAGGAACAACACAGATCCCTGAAGTAGTAGACAGTAAATTGGTTAAGAAGACATGTGGAGTATATACTTTAATTGCCTCGGGTAATAATCATTAGGGTAGGGGGTGTTAAACTGGAACTGTGTAAAACATAATTAGAAGTCACAGCTAGAGTATTGCCTACGGATAATTGCAGAAGTTCTGCAATGACATTGGAGAGGATACAGAGGCAGTTTACAAGGAAATTACCTGGAATTGAGAACTTTACCATATGAGGAAAAATTGGATTGTTTTAAATGGAACACGGAAGGCTGTGTATCTATATTCTATCAATCCATATTTCTGTGTAATTACGATTGTACAGTTACCTTTGTGAGACTCTCTGGAACCAATTTGATACATCGGAAAGAATGCCATCAAATTCAATTGATCTGCACCAGTTTATTTAAGAATCATTTGAGTAATGGTTTCAAAAAGTTTGATCAACAGAAAAATAATGATCTTATATACAGATACAACTAGACAGGGAATCAGTTTAGCTCAGTTGGCTAGATTGTCAATTTACAGAGCAGTATGATGCTAGCAGCATTGCTTCAATTCCCAACACTAGTCACCATGAAGGATTCTCCTTCTCAACCTCTTCCCTCGCCTGAGGTCTGGTAGCCCTCAGGTTAACGCACCACCAGTCACTTCTCTCTGATAAGACAGCAGCCCCTGTGGTCTGGTAAGACTATGCTGAGCTGAAAATGTGTTGCTGGAAAAGCGCAGCAGGTCAGGCAGCATCCAAGGAACAGGAAATTCGACGTTTCGGGCATAAGCCCTTCATCAAAACTATGGTGGCCCAACAACTAGGCAATAAGGGCTGCAGATAGGGAAACATTTGCTATGGAACCTGTAACCTAGTGATAAAAATAATCCCAGTAAGTCACAGGAGATATTACTAAAGTAATTATTAATAAATAGGTGATTTTATGAATATGAAATCCTTGACTGAGAGTCATAAGAAAGTCACTATATTATAAGGGAAAAACAACCTTTAGAATCTCAGGCGTACCTAGTGAATATTCCATTCACATTGTTCAGAAATATTGGTCTGTGTGCAAAAACAGTCAATGAACAAATGTTACCTTAATTTTTATTTAGAAAACAGCAGTTTCCATGATTTTTCAAATTGTACATGATAAAATAAAGAAGGATGTAGGGGTATTTCCCAAAGTGTTTCCCAGAGCGTCTCATGACTAGACACAACATGTAAAAAATGTACACGTAATCTAAAACTGTGTGTACTCAGTAGTTGTCACAGCTAATACTAATGGTTAAGAGGAAATTCCGTTAGATAAGAAAGGTTGAACCCACATTTCTTTGTTAGTTATTAAACACTAAAATGTTTTTAAGAGGGATACACTTTCCACCTGCAGCCTCTAAGTAGGAACATTCAATCTTGCTAAGACTTCTGATCTCACTTTTTGACTGCTCATATTTTCTCTTTGATGATTATCTTTAAACTGTAACAGGAAACCGTAGAACATAAAAGATTGAAGTAAGAAGTTAGCAAAGAGTGAATATTTGTTGCTGTAACTTCCAAGTACCATGAATTTCTTTTGAGGCTTGAAATAAATTAATTTAAAGCAAAATGAATGATTACCAATTGACAGACAATTTTACATTCTGCCTTTTTCTTTGTTTCTCTACACTTTGTTTTAAAACTGATGTTTCCAAAATCTCTAGCAATAAATAATTTCTGAAGGAATGGAATTCCACAATTTTAATTTTCAGATTTAACAAAGTTGCTTGGCAGTAACTAAACATTTGCATGGTATTCAAACAATGTTTACACATGAAATTACAAAATTTGACTTTTTGTGCAAGAAATTTAGTTCATGTTTGCCATGTAAATACAGGAAAGTTGCAACATTCAACAATGGTGAGACAACATTGAAAGTCTCTTTTCGTATAGCTATTGTAGACCATCACTATTCACCTCACTATTACTTTGACAAGTCAAAATCTATTCCAAAGCATGCAGTTGAGTCTGTGTGACAGAATGGAAAAATGCAAACCATGAGCAATTAACAATAGAATTTTTAAAGCCATTCATGAGGGAAAGATTGACCCATTGGTTTAATTGGTGTGTGTGATGCTTAGCTAGAAATAAGTTTAAAAAGAAATCAATAATCTTCATTAGGTTCGACAACTTGACTGTAAATCCTTTTAAAATAACAGTTTTATGTATCTATCATTTTGTTGTACCATTGTAACATTTTTTTTAATAACGGGAAACCATAATTTTGAGTAATTCCCTCTCAATTAACTTGTTCAACTTGGTGCAGATTAAAGCAAGCAAAAATGGTGTTAAAAATCTTGCTGTACTTTCTGAAGCAGAAATCTTTCCAGACTTTACAGCAATCCATTTTACTTTTAATTCCATCAGAACCATTAATGCCTCACCAATAATAATTTGCAAATTATTAAATTACTAGTAAAAGTAGGCTGATGTTGATGCAGAAAACCCTCTGGGTGCTACTTTCAGTGCATCTGTTAATTCATCTTCATAAATTCATATCAGGCTATTTTATCACCAGCTGAATCCCATTCAAAATAGCCAAGTACAGAGGGAACCTTGATTATCCGGCATTCAATTATCCAAATATCAGATTATCTGGCAAGATCACAATGTCCCAATGCTCGGCTAAACTATGTTACCCGGCATTCGATTATCTGGAGTTCGATTAACTGAGCAAAATATTGCCCGCCCATATCCTTCGGATAATCGAGGTTCCTCTGTAAATAGTGCAGATGGGAATTTATATAATTATATTCACAAATGAATAAAGGTGGCCCTTGAAGGAAGTTAATCCATATAATTTGTAATAACCAGATCCTCAAGAAATTACTGGAGAATACAGAAGTCAGTTTGACATAAAGACATCCTTCAAAACACGTATCTATCACTGTTGTGAAGAAAGTTCACCATCTGTAATTTCTTTAACATTTATATCACCTTTTTTTGGATTATTTTATCCCCTCCAACTTGCCATCACTTGCCATCTCCACCAACACACACAGACACACACAGAGACACACACAAACACACACACAGAAGTATCTTCAATGCCTTCTATCACGTCTTAGCTAAGAAAGTGGACATTTGATTTGTAAAGAGCCCTCCATATATGTTGCTTCAAATCTGACCACCAGATGTTTCAGAGAAGTGGCTTGGAATACCTTTACTGCTACTTTTTTTCCTTACTGGGATAACATTACAAATATTAAGATGAATGCTACTGCTAAAGCTGTGGTAAAATATATAGCCTTGCCATGAATTAATTATTAATGTGTGCATTACAAATATTGCAGTTTAATAGTAAAAGCAAAACACTGTGGCTACAGGAAATTTGAAAGAATCACAGAGACTGCTGAAGCAATTCAGTATGCCTGCTACCATTTGTGAAGAGAAAAACAGAATTAAAGTTTTGAGTCCAGTCTCTTCTTTAGACCATTAACGCTGTTTCTTTCACCATCGATGCTGCCAAGCCAGCATTCTCTGTGTTAGCTATAGTTTTAATATGTTTGATTTCAATTACAAGCAAAAAGAATTGTTTTAAAATGTGGGCAACAGCCATTTTTGTAAAATATTATTCTGACAGTCCATAACTGTTGAGATTTCCTGTCATTCATTAAATGAATTATTGCTCATTTTCAGAAGAACAGTGGATTGGTCCACAGAACAGAAACAACACAGACAATAACAAGGCAGAAGAATTCCAGAATAAGGAAGCTAGAATTCAAATAATTGTTGCAGCAGTATTAGCTGCATTTGTCATCATCTGCCTGTTAATTTATCTTTTATTCAGATACCGACCAAAAAAACAAGGTAAGTTTCAGAAGATCTATTTTATATTTAATCAATTGTATATTTCGAGCAGATAATTCAGACAAGGCTTTAAAGCAAATTGGTAAAGATATTATACAGTCACACGGATCTAAGCTTCCACTTTTCAAGCACACTGGACTTATCTGTTTTAAACCATTTGCATTTATCTATAATCTAGAATTTTCACAAATTATATGTACAGGGACAAAGATCACAGACTAAATGTGGTGGAAATCCCAGTTGAGGTAAGTGGTAAAAGGAAAGTTAAGCTCATGCAGATGGGTGGACATAGTTTGATCTGGATGAGTTGCAGCACTAGACAACAGTTGATTTGTTGTTGTTTTGCATTAACAAAGCTACATTTGGAAATTTTCTAAGCATAAGCCATACCCTTGGAGATAAAGTTCCAATATTTCAAAAGGAAGAAGACTCTTAAAGAAAAAAAAATACAAAACACTAAAGGCTGAATCTTTCCTGTGAGCTGAATAAAAATAAGGAACAAGTCAACTTTATCACTCTTCCAGCAGATGGTTATGGACTGACATTGGCAAAAGCTTTGGACACAGTCATTCTTACCATCCAGGACAATATCACTTAGAATGGCAGAAAGGCAAAGAGAAAACAAAGAGATTATTTTAAATGAACAACTGCTGGTTTTCCAGCAATTTCTGTTTTAATTAATCTTATTTGTCTTTATGATAATCCAATAGCTTCATCAAGCAGGATTTAATAGGCCCAATCATGTTCTTAAGCGATAGCTGGAGAGCTTGTGAGTATCTCTCTCAGTTCCATGGGAGAGATCCGACATGAATGAAAAGCCTGTCAGGCATTAAATGGTCATTCATTGGCCTTCCCAGGGATGGAAGTCTACCAATCAGTGTAAGGCAGCATCACATTGTTGTCAGCACCACTAGGAGACTTGGCAGCTGCCAATAATGCACCCACCCAATAGATGGGGCATCTCAGGCCAAAGGTGAGTGAGGGTAGTGCCCACATTCACAGTTTTACTGATGCCAGCTTTTCCAATTCCTGATTTTCTTCCAAATTCTCAAAATACCATAATGGGATTTGAACTCAAAATCTTTAGGCTAAAAGTCCAACAGTCTGGATTGTTCATTAATGATATAAACAACCTATTAAAATCAAAAGTAATGAGATATGATTTGCTACCACAATTAATTACAATTAGACAGCATTTCAAGAGTTACTGTGTACTATGCTCAATGCCATATGTTTTTGTGTACATTTTATTCTCAAACGTCAGTGATTGATTTCCCCTAATTCCAAATTTGAGGTTTAATACAGATGACACCTCTTTAAAATCAGCAGCAGCATTGAACAATGAAGGTTTCCTTAGATCTTATTAGAAGCTGCTTCACCATTAGGGAAAGAGTATAACTGGTCAGCAAAGATAAACACATATGCTTACTTTCAGGGAAAATATTAATACATGTAGAAATTAACCATCTGCTATTCCCCCTCTCCTATGATTATTTCAACAGAGGTAAATGGACATGGACCTAATCTTAAGTGCCAAAGATAATTTCTGAGCACATTGTGATGTTCCCATCTGCTTTGCTGGATGACTTTGTCCCGTTCCTTGAATTCTGCAAAATCACAAGGAAAGAAAAATTTACAGGCTTTGCATATACATTGGCAGCTTTTTGTTTAAAAGTCAAAAGAAAATTTGTGTGTTTTCTAAAATATCTTTTGTAATAGTCTCCTGTTCTGATGCACAACTGTAGCAAATCAACTGATTGAGAAATTTAAACCAACATTTTTTTTTAAATGGATAGATGCAGAAATAATGGCTTCCCATCTGTTTGTGGAGATTGAATTTCCATCACTACTGACCTTCCTCAGACATTGATATGCAGTCTAAACTAGCAATATATACAAAAACCTGTGAATATAAAAAGCGCATCATCTTGGAATAATTCTGCCATCAACCATCTGGCATTAATATATGCTTTTACCTAATGAGTTATTAGAATTATGATATTCTGAAAAATACCTATAAAATTCAGAGGCCAGTTGTTCATCATTTCTGAAATGGGATTTGAAGTCACACAGGACAAAATAGAGTAGTTTATCCACACAATATTAACTTTAGTTGTGGTTCTACTTCAGTTTGCTTATACCTTGATTTTAAATGCGCATTCTGCTATAATGCACATTTCGTCAGCACGAATTGGCTATAGCACAATTGACGAATTGTGGACTTTGTGTGGATAATACGAACATTCTACTGAATGGATATAATAATTTTCTATTTGCAACCTTCTACAGCGCGATTTTCCATCGCTTGAGTTTCTATAGCGCAAGGTTGCAGGAGAACAAAACTGTCGCATTATAACAGAACAATCGGTTTAATCCTAGTTCATTCCATTAAACTAACAAAGCTGATTTTGACACTACATGCAATCACCTTGTTCCATTTTTCTGAAAGCTGTGGTTGTTGCTGCAAATAACATGTTCAAAAATGCTTGGGTCCAGCTTCTGGTGAATAACAGTGCGGTAGCTAAGCAACCTGTGACAAATCTGGTAAAATAAGGTATTTCTGATACTGGTGACTACCTATTGAACTTACAGACTTTGGATAGAAAGAAAGTTACAGTTTTTTGTGTGCTCAGAGGCTTCATTCTTCACATTTTAAGAGGTACAATGGTATCACATTGAACAAAGATTTTAGTTGGAGCAGATGGTGTTTTTCTCATCCAATTCACTTACGAATGTATCATACCAGCTTGTGAATATGTGTTTTACACATTTCTTTCTTCTTATAGGTCCAAATGCCAATCCTCCTCCAGCAGATGTCAGTTGCCAGGTAATTGTACTCAAGGTTATTGACATGCACTAAACCGTTTGCTGATTTCATTTCATAAACTCAGATCCTCTATTGCTATGGTCAATTTATTCCAAACGATGATAGTCTGTGCAATGAACATCGACTGAACTGTCACTGCACAGATATTCATATGATCCCCTTCCATTTCAGGAAGTCACATGATCCCCATCAGCCACAATATGTAGTTGTAAGGTGCAGAGGTGAATCTGCCATTCTGTTTTATATTGACCCTGAAGTAAATAAGTCAATAGAACAATGCTAAAGTAAGAAATAGATATTTATAACATAATGAGCCTGTAGCTGCGATCACATGATCTGTACCAAACTCATTTCAGAGAGAGAGAGAAAGTGCAACTAACAAAAACTCTGAGTCAGAACAATGTGGTTTCATGTCACCTTCCAGGAACTTGACCATAAGATTTTGGTTGATACTCCAGGACAGTATGACACTATATTGTTGAAAAGCAAAGGCACTGACCCTGCCAAGAGTCATCCTTCAATCGACATCACAAATAGATTATTTGGTCATGATCACATTACTGGTTTTGAGGTTACCTTGTGCAATTGGCTGCATTTCCTCAGTGAATCCCAATTTATTTCCGGTATTACAGAAAATGAAGAGAATAAAAGACTATTTGATTCTAAATAATTGCATGGATTCTCTTAGAAAGATATTGACAAGATAAAGCAATGCCAGTTGACCACTGAACAATAATGATTTAGAATTCTACATGGATTCTTGTGGCCTGTTAATTTGGGGGAAATATACTGTATCTCATTTTGAATATCATTTCTACTAGTTATTGAGGTTTGTGAAGCTGTTGGAAGAAAGGTAAAATAATAAAAACAAAATGGCCATTTCTAAAACCAAATATGGCCATCAAATCCCTGAGCAAACTATTTTCATTGTAGCACGCATTGATTTTATCTGCTTACTTACATACAATTCCGATATCCTCTTCTCAGGATATTCTTCATTTGAAAAGTGATCAATATATGGAACAGAGAACATAGAGGAGGTGCTAGTCCTGGAATAATTGAAGAAATATTTGAGTTAAATGATTTGGGGTATTAAGACTTTCCTAGCTGCAAAAATACAGGTGAAGCGCATAGCCTTCCTCATCTGTAATTAGTTTTTACTGGCAATCCCTTTAGGAAAATATGCTTAGTAAATTTGACTTAATACTTTGTTTTATTAGTAAATGTGGCAAGGTCTTCTTGCCTTTTTCTAGTCTGATACGAAAATTCAATATTTGCCAGAGCTGAGTTGTCAGATGTGGGGTGATAGTTCTCGATATCACCTTCCACTATGATTGACCAATGTTGCGTAGGGCCCTGAACCAATGTGTTTCCCCCTCTCCCTGACTTAATTCAGCAGCACTTCCACATCTGCATTGATGAACCTGGAGGCTACCTACCTTCCTGAGGACGTAGCAAAAATTAATGTTCCAAGTCCTTTCTGGTTTTCTTTCTAATTGGTTTCAACTTTAAGCTAATGCAAACCTTTGAATCATAAAGCTGTTTTTGAGATCACTCCTATCCAAACCAAGAGTTTCCAATAAGTAGTAGAGTATTGGAGTCATAGAGTCATTTGGCATGGAAACAGATCTTTTGGTCGAACTAGTCCATGCCAACCATAATCCCAAACAAAATCAGTCTCACCTGCCTACACTTGGCCCATATCCCCCCAGATCATTTCTTATTAATGTTCCTGATGTCTGGAACTCACCTCAATTAATTCAATTATGCTGACCCTTGGACTACATTTTAGCAATATGGCCAGAGTTCAATTTTGACTTGCAATTTTATGCAAGGCTACCATCTAGACAAGTACATGAAGAAATAAAAGAGTTGTCATGGACTATCTCATTGTTCAATGTTTTTACCTAATGCTCATGCTAATATTACGAAGCACCAGTTGTCTAGGTTTAAGTGATTTTGTGGGATCTCTCAGAGGTTAACGTTACTGCATTCTGGAATCAGGCTGCAGAGATTGTATCAATTTGGCTTAAAACAAGCCTAAAATCACTTTAGGATTCTACTTCAAGAAAATCTATGCAATGCACAAATTAAAGATGAGTATTATTCATATTCATTTTCTTTTATTAATTTTAGAAAGCAGAGGATCCAATTTCTACAGTTTTCTGTCCTGACTATGCTGCACTAACGGTCCCGGGGCAAAATATTCGACAGACTCTAGCTTCTTCAATTGCCTCTGATGATTCATACTACGCTACCATTGTATTTGCACCTCAACAACAAGCTACTGGTGTGCAGAAAACAACTGCTGGTAATTAAGGGATAACAAATTTGGTAGAGTGTCATCTGACTACTTATCTTTGTTCTGTGAACTCTCAGATACTACATTGAATTATCACATGACCTTTCTTACTACTTCTTCGATGAAAACGGAATGCACAATTTGACCATCATGTATGAAATGATCATGTTCTAACACTGAGGAAGAGAAATCCTAATAAAATCAATCTGACCTGGATGACAATTCATTGACTAACTCTGGAAGGATGAGAGAGAGTTTAGGAAGGCATCACTAGATTCTGTAGCAACACTTTCAAATTGATATCATCTAGAGGAGTCCATTGAAAACAATTAGAAATAATGGGCAACTGTTCAGGCTGATTGCCATTGTATCATTCCTACTTTGGTTCTGACTGGACTCTTAAGATTTGCTCATGTTACGTGTGATCTCACTGAGTTGGTGCTGGACTTTAATTCTGTGAATTAAAAACTTTATCCACTGGCACTACATATATTTGTAGGATCAATAAAACTGCATGGCATTCTTCTTTAGCAATATCAAAATTGCAGAGTATTCTTCATGTGACCTGAAGTGAGGAGTTCACATTAGCCAGTAATGGATGCCATTTATTTTGAAAGGCCATAGCATGATCCAATTAGTCGGATCATCATGTTCTGATTTACATAATTCCCAAGATGTAAGATTGTGTTACTGATTTTGTGTCTTCATTTTAAACAAAGATATCAATATATAGGTACAAGTTTACCATCAGAATGTCAAAATTCAACATTTACAGTCACAAGTGACTATTACGGAATGTTTCAGTGACTTTACAATTCAACCAAGTTGAAATGTTTAATAGAGTCAGTTGCTGGACTGTAACTCACAAAGCCTGTCTTACAGACAGCATTATGTAAAAGGCTAGGGGTTGCTTTTCAGTTGCCTGAGGAGGTAAGCTTGGACTCCAGTTGAATGTAATTTGACATTGCTGGCCATAGTGTTGGTGCAACACCACAACTCCATTTTCAGAGAAGCTGGAGGCATGAACAGCTCCTGACACTACTACCTCCCTGCAAGGTCAAAATAATGTAATGAAGGAGAGAAAGTAGAAAATGTAGTAAACTCTTAGTGGGTCAGACAACATCTATGCAGAAGACTGAGTTAGCATTTCAGGTTGAAAATGAAGGCTGAAGTAAAACATTAAATCTGTTTTCTCTGCTCCCTGTCCTGCTGACTATTTCCAGCATTTTCTGTTTTTATTTCAGATTTCCAACATCTGTGGCATTTTACTTTATGTTCAAAAGTAATTAAGGGGCTTACCAACATTTCCAGTTAGCATGCAACATGCTCAGACCAGTGTGTCAGGCTTAGACCAGACTATGAAAGGACTGCACTTAAACCTGAAAGGATCCATGTCTATATCTGAATTAGTCACTGGGCCACAAAGCCTCCAGCCTCAGGAGGCTACCCGTCATCCTTTTTGGGATGGTGAGCACACACCTTGGTCGTGGAATTCCTTTAAAATAGAGATAGGTGTGCCTAGAACAAGCAGTTTTTGTGGTCAGGGCTTGGAACCGATCCCACATCAGGTTCCTGTCCAAGAAACAAAAATTCAGTCCATGTGTTATGAAATTGATCATTAACCACCTGGTGATATGCAGCTTTTCTGAAATGATCCTCATTATTGTCAGGGCTGTCACAGCCAACTTGTACATTTTACTTCCAGTAGCAACAAGGAGCTGAATTTGTTGGGAATAAATTAAATTTGGAAGCTTAAAGTAACAGAGTTATGGACTGCTCTAAGATATATTAAGAAAACGATGAATTAAATACTGATGAATGGGAAAGGGCCACATAAATTAGGGGAAAAAGGTCAGGAAAATCCTCGGAGAGTTGCTTCCATTTCTTTGCCAACAATGTGGGGAATTGATCTGGCAAGCATTTCAGTAATGGTCAAAAGGTTACCATTTAATTGTCAATATGCATCCCTAGTGTTGATTAAAATTAGATGAAAATAGCAGAACACTGTTGCTATATGAAGAGATGACAATTCTTAAATTTATTGATTTTTAAAGATGTGTAGATTAATTGAGCAGTGCATGAATCACACTCCATGAAACATGAGACACATGTGAGTCAAATTATCTGATATTTCCTGCAATAGAATTATCTGCCTATGGATTTCAATGATGAGTTCATTATGTGTGGTCTACAAAGAAATCCCTTATAATCAATTAGCTATGATTTCACGTATTCACTTTATTAAATTTGTAGTACAAATAATACTGCTTTGTAAAGGTTTGAAAATATATGTTTCCAGGTTCTGAGATCTTTACTTTTGGAATTCAGGTGTAGAGAAAATTTCACTTTAATATCTAGTACCCTATCACTTTTTGTTCAAGTCTCATGTGTATGACTTCATAACACTTCCAATTGATTAGAGCTGACCTTTGACAACCATCCAGCCCTGAGTTTTATCGGACCTTGGAAGATTGTACAAAATATTGTGAGAAATATATGTAAATAAATTTGACCTATTTATTAAATGTTCTTTTGTAGGAGTACTGATGTGATAATTTAACATTTTCTCATTATTAAAGGCATATGAAACAAAACTCATTGGTTGCCTTGGTGCTTTCATATATCTCAAACCCTATGCCTGCTGAATAAATTTCACAGCAAATTATTAAACAAGCAAGTGTTAACAATTAATTTCCTTGATGCTTTGCCATGCATCTTTAATAGTAAATAAAAAGTGTATCTTTGAAATTTGAGAAAGCTGTCACACTGGTTAGTCAAACAACAGCCTGAAATAATCACACTTACTAAACCATAGCTAATAACCAATGTTCTATACTTCACTTATCACCACCAGCAGGACAGATCTGCTAGACCTGGTGGCACAATACAGTCATACAGGGTCAGGTGTGAATGGCCCTGCACATCCTCAACATGACTCCCGATTCTATGTACTTTCATGTTGAGGTAAATTTTGAACAAGAAAAGATCTCACTAGTTGCTACTTACCCCAGTTAATGAATTAATGTGCCTCCATGGTGAGCACCATTTGAAAAAATTATTGAAAGTAGCAGGATGACAGAATGTAATTCCGATGTGGACTTCAATGACCATCAACAAAAGTGGTTTAGAGGCATCAAGACTGACCTGACTGGCTGAGCCCTGAAGGATGTCTCCGCCTGAAGCTAATGTGAGGGAAACAATAAGAAGGAAAGTTTTATTTTAACTCATTGCCTTAATATCACCAGTCAGGCAAGCATATACCCATGTCAATATTGGTAAGAGTGATCATCACACTGTCTTATTGACAGACTGCCAATACCATCTGTGAAGCTCTTGGGAACAACAGTAAGGTTCAGGAAGGAGCAGATCCTGTTTAAAACCATGGTTCCTTCGTTCCCCATGTAGAATCCCTCTCTTGGTACATGTTTATGGTAGTCCTAAATGGACAAAATGCCTAATAGATTTTCAACATATTACACTACACTATCTGCCATATTCTGTAGAACTGACTCCATATTAAATAGATACAGCAAAACTGTACATCAATGAAGTGCTGTAGGCTAAATCTGTTATGTCATGGCTCAGCAGATCTTTTAGTCTATCGTTAATATGAAACTGGAGGATCAGCTTTGACTCAATGGGGATTGCATGAATGCATGTTGGGAGCAGCAGTAAGCTGAGGTGTTAACACAGTGAACCGACAGCACAGGACTGCACACACACTGAATGATGGGAGCAACATTTTATAGACAGAACATTCATTGTTCTGCATTTTTGCCACATCCAGCTTTGGTGAACTATTAAGCAAATGAAAGAGTGAAGAAAGTCCACAAACATCCTCATGCTCAATGATAGAGGAGCCCAGCACATAACTGCAATGGACAAAATTGAAGAACTTGCAACTATCTTCAATCATAATGATGGATGATTTATTTCAGCCTCCACCGACACCCACAACATAGTTACCAGTTTCAAACTATCCAAATTCAGTCTCCACATGATATCAAGAAATAGCGCACTGGATACAGAAAATGTGATGCCCCAACAGTATTCTAATTGTAGCACTGAAGACATTCTCCAGAACAAGTGTGGCAATACTATGGATTTAAAAGGTGTATTTGTCCTTTTTTTAATTAAGGAGAAGTTGAGACAGAGGTTATGAGTGGTTTGATTCAAGCCAATAAAGTAAACAGCTTGTGAGACCTTGTTTTTTTTTTAAAGTTGGAACAATAAAAGCAGCCTGAACAGGTGGGGTGAAGCTCCCACAGAACCAGGATTTTTAGTTTTAGCTTTCAGTAGCAGTTAGGGCTGTGAGACTGTGACATCTCTCTCTCTGTGTTACAAGTAAACGCTTGGATTCTCTTCTTGCTGCTAGAATTGCATGTGAGACTATCTATGTCACAGAATTTGCCTTTGCCAAGTGTATGCTCATGAGATGTTACAATATTGGAACAGTTAATGAGTAGTTTATTATTGTATTAAGTGTTTTGATAGAGTTACAGTTCAGTCAATTCTTTTTTTTTTCTTTTTATTTAGTCTGTATTTTAACTATAGCACATGGATAAAGCATGTTTTGCTTCAAGCCTAGTAGTGAGATCAATCAAATTACATCCGGAACACAATGTCTGGCACTTACTTTTAAAATAAGAAAAGTTAGGATCTCCTTGACATGTTTTGAGTGTGTTTGATCTGGTCCGTGATACTAGCAACAGCCCTTCCCAAGATCTTTCAGTCACCACATCTACTCAATAATTTGGAAAATTAGGCATGCACTGTTCACAAATCGTGGGACAAATTCAATCCAGCTGATTAATAAGCCAATAGTCTCATGTTAATGATCAGTCAAATAATGGAGGATGTCCTCAACAGTGCTATTAAATGACACTTAAGTGGAAATAGCCTCAACAATACATACTGTTGGTTTGGTCAGAACTACTCAGCTCCAGATCTCATTACGACCGTGGTGCAAACACAGGCAGAGGAACTGAATCCAAGAAATGGGATACAAGTGACTGACCTTGAGATCAAGGTAGCATTTGACCGAAGGTTGGCATCAGAATACAACATCAATGTTGAAGTCAGTGGAAATCAGGGTAAAATTCTCCATTTGTTGGAGTCATGCTTAGCACAAAAGAATATGTTATCGTTGGTAGAGAGCAATAATCTCAGCGCCAGGAGATCACAGCAAGGGTTGCTAAGGGTAGTGTCCTACACTCAATCTTTTTCGTCACTGAAGTTCTCTCCTCCATCAGGTCAGAAGTAGTGATGTCTGCTGGTGACGGCACAATGTTCAGATCCAATGCAATATCTCTGATAATGAAGAACTCTGTGTCTGGAAAACATTTAGACTTGGGATAATAAGTGACAAGCTGAAAATGTGTTGCTGGTTAAAGCACAGCAGGTTAGGCAGCATCCAAGGATGCTTGGATGCTGCCTAACCTGCTGTGTTTTAACCAGCAACACATTTTCAGCTCTGATCTCCAGCATCTGCAGACCTCACTTTTTACTATAATAAGTGACAACTACTGTTCATGCCACGCAAATGTCAAATCTTGACCATATCCAACCAGAGGATTTCCTTGCACTTGTTCTTGGCATTCAAAGCAGTATAATTACACAATCACTTCCATCATCAATTTGGAGGTAACTGTTGACTAGAAATAGAACTGGCCCATCCATATGTATTTATGTTGACATTTACATAAACTGTGATTACAACAGGTCATATTCATTAAATTCTATAGCAATTGGTTTGCCATTTAAAAGGCCTAAGTCAATGGTTTGATGGAACAGTCCCCAATTGTCTGGATGGGTGGTGCTCCAATAACACTCAAGAACTTCAAAACAATTCAGAACAAAGCAATCCCTAAATGTTGCCTTATTTAGTCAAAATGATACTCTCATTATTCAAACAAATTCACAAGGTTCAGAACTGCTCTTGCCTGTTCCAATCTGTCCACCTCCAGTTTCGAACATTGAAAAAGATCATGCACAAGTGGAGGTACCTAATGATAACATAGCCAGCTGCCTCCAGGAACTGGACAAGCGTGAATCCCATTCCTGCCTTGAGAGAATTATATGTGCCGTGTCTAGGGGCAGGTTTTATGATTTCCTGTCACTTCTTCTATTTTCACCATAACAAAGAGAGTCTTCTTGGCAAAAATTTGGGTGTTAACATAGAACATAGAATGTTACAGCGCAGTAAGGCCCCTTGGCCCTCAATGCTGCACCGACCTGTGAAATTAACCTGATGCTAATCCAACATACAACATTCCATCATTATCCGTATGTACATCCAACGCCCATTTAAATGCCCTTAACATCAGTGAGTCCACCACTATTGCAGGCAGGCCATTCCATGCCCCTACTACTCTCTGAGTAAAGAAACTACCCCTGATATCTGTCTTAAATCTATCACCCCTCAATTTAAAGCTACGTCCTCTCATGTTCGCCTTCACCATCCAAGGAAAAAGGCTCTCACTGCCTACCCCATCTAACCCTCTGATTATCTTATACAATATGAGTCCAATGTCTTTTTGCAAATTTCTAGATCTATTTACATTATTTTCTCTGCCATTCACCTCAAAATAGCTAGCAAACTTAAAATATCAGGCTCTCACGTCATCCAAGTTGTTTCTGAATATAGTAGAAAACGGAGGCTCCAGTGCAGATCCATGGTGAATCCCACCATCTCCATTGTATTAAATAGAGTAAACATCTATTATCCATTCTTTAAAAATTTCTATCCAAACCAAAAGGTAACCATTAATCCCATGCAGTCTCATTTTAACAATCCTTTACGTAAAACTTTATTGATTCTTTAAAGTACATAGCTAGTAAATGAATTTCATTGACTATTCCTTCTTAATGCCTCCACAGTGGAAAGAATGACCGTAGTGGTTAGGTCCTGTAGTGTTGCTGCTAGTATCTGCACTTCAGGCTTACAGCAGCCGCATAACCTCGCACATTTTCCAGCACACATTATTATTTGAGATGTGGCAGGAAGGATAGGAAAATTGAATAGGCTGTATCTTGAGTTGCCCATCTGATGTAACCTGCTCCCTCTCCCTGTCAAAATCAACAATTATCCATGTTCCATTTCAAGAATCTACTTCCAGCTTGAGGTATTATTTTCAGCCTGAGAGTTGTCAGACCTTAGGTTGCATACTTCCCTTCATGTCTCTCTCATTGAGTATCTGACACAGCCCTTTGTGATTGAGACTCACCCACATATAAATCAGATCCTCCAGCCAGTATATGGCTTCATTTCCAGTTCAAAAACAGTCACATTTTCCATAATATGGCCAAAAACATTCTTCAAATTCTATGATACTGCATAGATAACCCAAAATCCGAATATTCTATAGTACTCAATAATATTAGAAAATGATTAACATGAGAAAAACTGAGGATTCCTTCATTTAAGTCATTGCTGAAAAATAAAGCAAATGTAAGTGTTCTTATTTTTAAACATCGTGCCTAAAGTACTTGTTATAGCTCCCACTGCAGTTCAAGCAGTTACTCAAATGTTGCACATTCTTCTGGTTACCCACTGAGCTAGAACCACTCAGCAAGTGGCCTCCACTGACTAACAGGTACATATCTCAGCGTTGTCAAACAACTGAGAGACAAAATGCTTGAACAATCATTAGATTGTACCGCATATGCAGACTAACACTTTTAAAATAAAGAGAATATTTATGCTGATTGCATTATCACTGCATGCAAGACATTATCATGCTGTTGCCCAACTAATTTATTCTTGTGGACTGAAGAAGTCAGTGAAAAGCGGAATTTTCAGCAATTTATAACAGCGACACTGATATTGAATGCAGCAATTAATTTGTCTGGTAAATTACCATGTTTTGCTCGATGCATCTGAATTATAATATTTATTTTCCCTTTATTCTTTATCTACTTTGTATTGTTCAGATTGTCAGACATTGTCCGACTGTTTTGATTAAGCTCAGAACACATTTATTTATATAGAAAGAATGATGGAGAAACACATACAGACAGCTTCTCTGCAATAATCCACGACTTTTGAAATAACAAATGCTGAACCTTTAAAGCGCATTCTAATAACTAGTCCAGGATGTCAGCTGAAAAAAAAACAATGTTGGGAAATGTGGGCTCAATGCCTAGGTGCCCAGTGAATAAGGGTGTGTGAGTGTCATTAACTTGCCGTAAATTATTGACTTACCAACCTTGGTCAGGTATTTAATTTCTTGAATCAGTTGCCTGCAAGCCTGGGAATGCTGTGAAGTTTAGAATCCAGTATCACTTTGCCACTTCCTCCAACTAGGCCAGTTTCATGCTATAAATATTAAGCAGTCTGTATCTCCTGCTCTCAATGTGCTCAAAGAGCATTCAGATTAAATTGCAGCATCTCTGCTTAAACAGCATGCTCTCCTGTTGTGATTTCTTGTATATGCCAGCTGCTCCAAAAGTAGATGTTCTTGATACGTAGCTATGATTATTTCTTGAATTTGCTTTTCTCTGACTCTGTGTTCTTGTAAATTATACCTGTGGAGAATGGCAGCTGGTTAAATACAGATTGTAACATTTGAGGCACTTAATGTTCCAAGGGTTGATATGTTCCATTTTGACTAGGGGAAGGATCCTGTTGGGATCTTTTCATAAGCTGCACAGATCAGTTCCAGGGTCAGTGAACAGAACAGGAACCTAACTGCCACAGCTTTGCACTGTGGGAGGAAACCAGAGCACCTGGAGGAAACCCTCACAAATACAGGGAACACACAGACAGTTGCCCAAGGCTGGAATCAAACCCAAGCCCTTGGTGCTAAGAGCCAGCGATGCTAACTACTGAATTACTGCGCCACCCTAGTACTCCTGCAAGATTCAAAGATGATGGGGTTATGGTCTGAAAAGACAGAGCTGCACAAGGCAATCTCGTAGCCACCTATGTCCTGGGGTACTAACATATGGGCATGTTTCTTTTAATATTCTAGGTCAGTTGGCTGGGAAGTGATTGTGTTCTTTATGCACTGTCTCTCATTGACTGAAAAGGATTTCATTTTGCTCATATGTTTGAAATAAAGGCCATGTTCTTACTTTTCTGAAGCAGGAAGCAGGTGATAGACTTGAGTTTTGCCATAACTGTGCACCACTGTAACTGCTACTTGGCCAGCCATCCTGTGAATAGGTGTTCATGGAGGATCGCAGCAATATGGGCTTGTGCCTGGAAGACTGAGCCTGGAGAAGACTCCCTGGTTACACTCTACCTGAGTCCATCATCACATTATTCCTTCACTATCCTTACATGTCCTGCAGAATGTTAGGATTCCTAAGTTGTATTGATACAAAAGCTGAGCACCCTTGGCTTACCAAGGTTTCACTACAATAAGCTGCACAATGGACAACACTTCCCTGTTGAGCCCCAAAAGGTAGCAAAGAGTGTCACATCTCAGCTGTATATGGCTGTATAATTCAGATGCATCTAGCAAAACATGATAATTTACCAGCCATACGTTGAGAATGCCTCCTCTGGCCTTGGAAACCCCTGGCAGATGTGAGAGCTTCCATTCCTTCATCCTGTGAATTCCAACCAGATTTCTGTCTCAATTCCATTAATTGACCAAGTTGGGCTCCCTTTGAAGCCAATGAACAAACTGGACAATACCTGACTGTTATTTATGGAGCTTTGTCTGCACTTCCCCAGATGACCAGTTGGTTCACTAGGTGATGAGAAAAAGCTTCAGGGATACCCATTGTTGATGCCATAAGACAATCAAAGGAGCCCTGATCCATGTAATGGAGGAAGATGCTCTACTTCCTTCACTTCAGACAGCCATGGCAGTGCCTAACAGGGAAGTGAGACTGCTGAGAATGTTGGAAAGCAAACACGATTCTATACTGACATAGGTGAAGTCTGCATACATTGATTAAATAGCCTTGCTGCTGATGTTCTCTCAAAACATTTTCTTTTTCCTCTGCATCCCTCAATAGCTCAATGCATTCTCAACATCCTGGGCTGGGGTGGAGTGAGCCTGTAAACTGGCACACCTGGATGATTGAAAGGACTTTAACAGGCAGTCTCTGGGGGCTCTGGAACAACAAAGTCCCTTGGCTGTTGAGACAGATGGACGTGCACCCTCTTCAAATTGAGCTGCTACAGGTATTAAGCTCACAGGTAGAGAGGTGAAAGCCCATGGCATTAATATCCCTTTTCAGCCGCTTCATGCCATTCTTTAACAATAAAGTGGCAAATCCAAGCAATATATTTCTCAATACTGTTGTCTTGTTTTAAACATATTCGTACTTAATTTGCTGCCTTTTACATTTTGCTGAAGTGACCACAGTTGACTCATTGGAGGAAATGTGACTCTAATAAGAGTGGTTGATTAAGCATTTTTTAACCACCGTTTTTGACCACAATATCCAACAGGAGCGAGCATGTGACGCAGCAAGTATGTCAGTATACAATATTGATCAGGGCAGAATAATCTTTTGTAAAAGACAAACAAAATGTATAAATTTAGCCAAAATTTCTGTTCTGTCCAGGAATATTTAACATTCATTCCCTTGTGGTCTTTGAAGATAATAGAAAGATTTCAATAAACTGTTTTTCTTTTTGAGAGATTAGACATTCTATGCCAATTGCTGGAATGATTATATTGCCATTCTGTTTTACTTCACCTGTCTATACTAGCACAGAAAGTTTTCAATTGTTTATTTCTTCCAAATATTCATTATCTGGTTACAACAAATAACTGCTGCTTCTCAGAATCTGGGAAGTAAATATGAATGCCCAAAACAAGAAATTCCTCAAGTTAAAAGATGACATTTATACAAAACTGACTTCTAGATATTACACTGACAGTCATTCCAATACTCTGTACTTGAATCAATTTGTTATAGAGACATAGAGTCATAGAGATGTACAGCATGGAAACAGACCCTTCGGTTCAACTCATCCATGCCAACCAGATATCCCAACCCAATCTAGTCCCACCTGCCAGCACCCGGCCCATATCCCTCCAAACCCTTCCTATTCATATACCTATCCAAATGCCTCTTAAATGTTGCAATTGTACCAGCCTCTACCACATCCTCTGGCAGCTCGTTCCATACACGTACCACCCTCTGCATGAAAACGTTGCCCCTTAGGTCTCTTTTATATCTTTCCCCTCTCACCCTAAACCTATGCCCTCTAGTTCTGGACTCCCTGACCCCAGGGAAAAAACTTTGCCTAATCACCCTATCCATGCCCCTCATAATTTTGTAAACCTCTATAAGGTCACCCCTCAGCCTCCGACGCTCCAAAGAAAACAGCCCCAGCCTGTTCAGCCTCTCCCTGTAGCTCAGATCCTCCAATCCTGGCAACATCCTTGTAAATCTTTTCTGAACCCTTTTAAGTTTCACAACGTCTTTCCAATAGGAAGGAGACCAGAATTGCATGCAATATTCCAACAGTGGCCAAACCAATGTCCTGTACAGCAGCATCATGACCTCCCAACTCCTGTCCTCAATACTCTGACCAATAAAGGAAAGCATACCAAACGCGTTCTTCACTATCTTATCTCCCTGATGCTCCACTTTCAAGGAGCCATGAAGCTGCATTCCAAGGTCTCTTTGTTCAGCAACACTCCCTAGGACTTTACCATTAAGTATATAAGTCCTGCTAAGATTTGCTTTCCCAAAATGCAGCACCTCGCATTTATCTGAGTGAAACTCTACCTGCCACTTCTCAGCCCATTGGCCCATCTGGTCCAGATCCTGTGGTAATCTGAGGTAACCCTCTTCGCTGTCCACAACACCTCCAATTTTGGTGTCATCTGCAAATTTACTAACTGTACCTCTTATGCTCGCATCCAAATCATTTATGTAAATGACAAAAAGTAGAGGACCCAGCACCGATCCTTGTGGCAATCCGCTGGTCACAGGCCTCCAGTCTGAAAAGCATCCCTCCACTACCAGCCTCTGTCTTCTACCTTTGAACCAATTCTGTATCCAAATGGCTCGTTCTCCCTGTATTCCATAAGATCTAACCTTGTTAATCAGTCTCCCATGGGGAATCTTGTCGAACGCCTTAATGAAGTCCATACAGATCACATCTACTGCTCTGTCCCCATCAATCTTCTTTGTTACTTCTTCAAAAAATGCAATCAAGTTTGTGAGACATGATTTCCCACGCATAAAGCCATGTTAACTATCCTGAATCAGTCCTTGCCTTTCCAAATACAGGTACAGCCTGTCCGTCAGGATTCCCTCCAACAATTTGCCCACCACCGAGGTGAGGCTCACCAGTCTATAGTTCCCTGGCTTGTCTTTACCGCCCTTCTTAAAAAGTGGCACCATGTTTTCCAACCTCCAGTCTTCTGGCACCTCACTTGCGACTTATCAATGATACAAATATCTCAGCAAGAGGCCCAGCAATCACTTCTCCAGCTTCCCACAGAGTTCTTGGTTCCGCCTGATCAGGTCCCAGGGATTTATCTACCTTTAACTGTTTCAAGACACCCAGCACTTCCTCCTCTGTAATCTGGACATTTTGCAAGATGTCACCATCTATTTCCCTACAGTCTATATCTTCCATATCCTTTTCCACAGTAAATACTGATGCAAAATATTCATTTAGTATCTCCCCCATTTTTTGTGGCTCCACACAAAAGCCACCTTGCTGATCTTTGAGGGGCCCTATTCTCTCCTTGGGCCCCTTTTGTCCTTTATATATATTTGTAAAGACCCTTTAGATTCTCCTTAATTCTATTTGCCAAAGCTATCTCATGTCCCTGTTTTGCCCTCGTGATTTTCCTCTTAAGTATACTCCTACTTTCTTTATACTCTTCTAAGGATTCACTCGTCTATCCTGTCAATACCTGACATATGCTTCCTTCTTTTTCTTAACCAAACCCTCAATTTCTTTAGTCATCCAGTATTCCCTATACCTACCAGCCTTCCCTTTCACCCTGACAGGAATATACTTTCTCTGGATTCTTGTTATGTCATTTCTGTCATTCCCTTTATCTGTGAACATCTGCCTCCAATCAGCTTTCAAAAGTTTTTGCCTAATACCGTCAAAATTGGCCTTTCTCCAATTTAGAACTTCAATTTTTAGATCTGATCTATCCTATTCCATCACTATTTTAAAACGAATAGAATTATGTTCGCTGGCCCCAAAGTGCTCCCCCCACTAACACCTCAGTCACCTGCCCTGCCTCATTTCCCAAGAGTAGGTCAAATTTTGCACCTTCTCTCGTAAGTACATCCACATACTAAATCAGAAAATTGTCTTGTACACACTTAAGAAATTCCTCTCCATCTAAATCTTTAACACTATGGCAGTCCCAGTTGATGTTTGGAAAGTTAAAATCCTCCACCATAACTACCCTATTATTCTTACAGATAGCTGAAATCTCCTAGTTTGTTTCTCAATTTCCCTCTGACTATTGGGGGGCCTATAATACAATCCCAATAAGGTGATCATCCCTTTCTTATTTCTCAGTTCCAGCCAAATAACTTCCCTCGATGTATTTCCAGGAATATCCTCCCTCAGCACAGCTGTAATGCTATCCCCTATCAAAAATGCCACTCCGCCTCCTCTCTTGCCTCCCTTTCTATTCTTCCTGTAGCATTTGTATCTTGGAATATTAAGCTGCCAGTTCTGCCCATCCCTGAGCCATGTTTCTGTAATTGCTATGATATCCCAGTCCCATGTTCTTAACCATGCCCTGAGTTCATCTGCCTTCCCTGTTAGGCCCCTTGCATTGAAATAAATGCAGTTTAATTTATTAGTCCTACCTTGTCCCTGCCTGCCCTGACTGTTTGACTCACTTCTGTTCTCAGCTGTACCCGTCTCGGACTGATCTCTTTCCTCACGATCTCCCTGGGTCCCACCCACCCTCATCCCCACCCTCACCCCCACCCCCACCTTACGAATTTAAATCCTCCCAAGCAGTTCTAGCAAATTTCCCTGCCATATATTAGTCCTCTTCCAATTTAGGTACAATCAGTCCTTCTTGTACAGGTCACTTCTACTCCAAAAGAGATTTCAATGATCCAAAAATGTGAATCCTTCTCCCATACACCAGCTCCTCAGCCATGCATTCATCTGCTCTATCCTCCTATTCCTACCCTCACTAGCTCGTAGCACTGGGAGTAATCCAGATATTATTACCCTTGATGACCTCTTTTTAAAATTTATGCCTAACTCTCTGTAATCTCTCTTCAGAATCTCAACCTTTTCCCTTTCAATGTCATTGGTTCCAATGTGGGCAATGACCTCTTGCTGGCCCCTCTCCCCCATGAGAACATTCTGCACCCTCTCTGAGACATCCTTGATCCTGGCACCAGGGAAACAACACACCATTCTGCTTTTTCTCTGCTGGCCACAGAAACGTCTGTCTGTACTTCTGACTACAGAATACTGAATAATGATTCTTCTTTCCAAGTTGTTGCACGGTTGAAATACACTTGAAAAGCATTTTTTTTAACAATTTACTCAACAGATGTTGTATTCAAACTTGCACTTAAGTCACACATGACTTGAAAGAAGTCCTTTGAATTAAAACCTGCAACCCATTCTAAAAGATGAAAGACTTAACAGCAATCTAGGTGTGTTCAATATATTGCATCAATTGTATGACACTATGATCTTTTGCTATAAATTCTGTGTCCTGTGATCCTACTCCACAAGGTTCCTGATGAGGGAGCAATGTTCCAAAAGCTTGTACTTCCAAATAACACTATAACCTGATGTCATGTGATTTTTAACTTTTGAATTAAGTATTTTCTTCCATATAATAACCTAGATTCCCAGATCAGGCATTAACTTTTGATATGGAAGAGGTAGTACTCTTTTGAATTTTTATTAGGCTGGGCAGTTCCTCCTTCTTGACCATGTGCTGTATCGGTGGGCATTGATCTGGCTCCCATGGAGTCATATATGTTTATGGTTCAGTTACCTATTGTAACTGAAATAAATGTCTTCAGGCCCTGTCATATTACTGAAAATTTGCTGCCTATGCAGCATTTTCTCCATCACTAGCATTGAGTGTTCTATCTTAGATAATGATGTGGAGGTGCCAGTGTTGGACTGGGGTGGACAAAGTTAAAAATCACACAACACCAGGTTATCGTCCAACAGGTTTATTTGGAAGTACTAGTTTTTGAAGTGCTGCTCTTTCACAAGTGATTGAGGAAGGAGCAGCTCTCCAAAAGCTAGTACTTCCAAATAAACCTGCTAGACTATATCTTGGTGTTGTGGGATTTTTAACTTTATCTTAAATAAGTGATTGGATATTCGTACTAGTGCTGTGAAGTCTTTGACTTCCTCTACATTAGCTGTAACAGCTATCTCGTTCAAATTTAATTATCTCACGAGATTTCATTCGTCTGTTTGGGTTCCTCCCTGAGTCTGGGGAGGCCAGTGACATCTTCCACTGGTTGCTGCTTAACTCATTTCTTTGTTACACATTCACAGGATGAGGACATTTCTGGCTATGCCAGCATTATTGCCTATTCCTAATTTCCCAAAGGGCAGTTAAATGTCAATCACATTGCTGTGTGTCTGGAGTCAATGTAGGTCAGACTAAGTAAAGATGGCAGTTTCTTTCCCAAAACGACATTCATGAAACAGATGGGCCTTTCCAACAATCAACAATGGACTCCTGGTCAGATACTTAATTCCAGAATTTGA
The DNA here is from genome assembly GCF_020745735.1 of Hemiscyllium ocellatum. NCBI lineage: Eukaryota > Metazoa > Chordata > Chondrichthyes > Orectolobiformes > Hemiscylliidae > Hemiscyllium > Hemiscyllium ocellatum. The sequence goes on from NC_083413.1 coordinate 29,892,005, forward strand.
TTGTATTCAAATTTCACCATCTGTTGTAGCAGGATTCGAACCTAGATCCCCTGAACATTACTTGGGTGTCTGGATTAACAGTCCAGTCATAATAGCAGTTGGCCATTGACTCCCCAAATTGGTCAATAAAGATCTGTTTATGGGCACGTTTGGTCAGCTGCTTATGGTGAAATGAGCTGTTCTTTGGGAGATTTTCCATCTCCTCCAACTCTTCTGAGGAAGTTGTGACTGATGCACATGAGCAGGCTCAAAGGTGAAGGCGGCTGGTTTCAAACATTACAGACATTTTCACACTGTTAACTGTATTGCTTTGGTCTGGGATCAATGTCCCAGAAGTTGGTATCACAGTGAAGCATTCTGGGATCAGTGTCCTCGCAGTGGGTGTCATGGTGAAGCATTCTGGGAAGGGAGTCCTCACGATTGGTATCACAGTGAAGCATTCTGGGATCACCGTCTCGCAGCCGGTGTCACAGTGAGGCAGTCAGGGCATCCTCGCAGTCAGTATCATAGTGAAACATTCTGGGAAGAGTGACTTTGCAGTCGGGTGTCGTGGTGAAGCATTCTGTGATCAGTGTCCTCGCAGTTGGCATTACAGTGAGGCAGTCAGGGAAGGGTGTCCTCGCAGTGGTATCACGGTGAAGCATTCTGGGATGAGTGTCCTTGCATTCGGTGTCATGGTGAAGCATTCTGATTGGTGTCCTCGCAGTGGATCTCATGGCAAAGCGTTCTGGGAAGGGTGACCCCACAGTTGGTATCACGGTGAAGCATTCTGGGATCAGTGTCTTCGCAGTCGGTGTCACAGTGACACATTCTGGGAAGAGTGTCCTTACAGTGGGTGCCACAGTGAAGTATTCTGGGAAGGGTATTCTGCTTTTAGGGAAGAAACAAAGAGTGACATCCAGGAAAATTGGTGTGGTCTTACTCTACTGTGGAATAGAGGTTCCATGAGAGACAGCTAATTGGTAGGTAATGGATCAGGTCAGGTAAATATTGACAACTTTAATTGCTTATTGTTTGTAAAGTCTGTGGATTATAGCTTCTAAAAACTGTATTCTGTAATAACAAGAAACTGGACAGAAAGGCATTATAGAAATTGATATTCTTTAATATGAAGCAGCTTGTGACAGATTTCCTTTAGAAGGGATACGTATGGCAGGACAGCTGAAAGCCATGGTGTGCTCCTCCTGCTCTGTGTGCAAAGCCAGGCACATTTCTAGTGCTCAGGACCAGCCTGTGTCAGGAAGTGTCTTCAGGTGCAGCTCTGGGAAGCCCAGGATTTGGAGCTGAAACAGCGACTATGAACACTGCGGAGAATTCAAGAGGTTGAGAGAATAATAGATTGCACATATCAAAAGGTGGCCACTCCACAGGTGACCCCCAGGCAGAATAGGACGACTGGGCAGGCTGTACAAGAATCCGTTGCAGCCATTCCCCTAAAAAAATACTGCTCCAGATACTCTTAAAGGAAATTGCTTGTCAGGGGAAAATACAATGGTCAATCCAGGGCACAGCAGTTGGCTCTGCTGCATAGGGGAGGAGCAAAAAGTATGGAAATGCAATCATCATTGGGGATTCAACTGTAAGGATATGGATAGGCCTTTCAGTGGCAACAAACGAGACTCCAGAATGATATGTTGCCTTCCTGGTGCAAAGGTCAAGAATACCTCAGAATAGCTACAGGGCATTATGGAGTGGAAGGGTGAATAGCCAACAGCCATGGTACACATAGGTACCAACAACATTGCTTAAAAAATACTAAGGTCCTAAAATAGAATATAGAATAATTATCTCAGGATAATTATTAATGCCACATGCTAGCCAGTGTAGAAATAGCAGGAGATTTCAGATAAACACATGGCTAAAGGGATAGTGTAAAAGAGAGTATTTCAGATTTCTGGGGCATTGGGACACATTCTGAGGAAGGTAGGACCAGAATGTACTATCCGGTTTAACCCTGAGCAGGACCAGAATGGATACCCTAGGGGGAGTATTTGCTGGAGTGGTTGGGGAGGAGTTAAAGCTAACTTGACAAGGGGAAGAGAACCTATGCAAGGAGTGAGAGGAAGGAGAATCAAGGTTAAGTAACAGAAAGAGGAGTGACTGAATTGATAGGTAGAAAAATCAAAGACCAGAATCAAACAGGGTCACAGTAAAAATATAGTGGGAATGGGACAAGGAACATTAAAAGACAAGCCTTAAAGCTTTGTGCGTGAATGCACACAGCATTAAAAAAAAGAATGAATTAATCACACAAGCATGTGTAAATGGATATGATGTAGTTGGGATTTTGGAGGTAAGGTTGCAGGGATGGGAATTGAACAATTAGGGCATTCAATATTTAGGAAGAACAAACAGAAAGGAAAGGGCAGTGGAGTTGCAGTACTGGTTAAAAGATATAAACACAATTTTGAGGAAAGACATTTGCTCAGAAAATGTCGAATTGTATGGGTAAAATTGAGAAATACCAAGGGGCATACAACATTATAGAATTGGTATACAGACCACCAAACCATAGAGGTGACATTGGGAATGGTATTAAACAGGAAATTGCCCCAGAGTTGCATACGGTAAAAGAACATCTGAAATTTTTGGGTGACTTTAATCTGCATGTAAACTTGGCGAATCAAATTAGTCATAATACCATGGAGGTAGAATTCCTACAGTCTACACAGGATAATGTTCTGAACTAATACAATGTGAAACCAACCAGAGACCAGGCCAAGCCTTGTTAGACTGGGTAATGAGGAAGGAATAGTTTGTAATGTAATTATGAGGGACTCCTTGAGGATAAGAGACCATAATATGATAGAATTCTTCAACAGGATGGAGAGTGAGGTAGTTGATTCAGAAACAAGGCTCCTGAATCTTAATGAGGGAAACTATGATTGTATGAAGTAAGAGTTGGCTATGATGAATTGAGAAATGTTACTGAAAGGAATGACAGTGAATAGGCAATAGCAAACACTCAAGCAGCAAATGGGTGAACACTGAGGATTGCTTAGTCCTGTCTGGCACAAGAGTACAAAGAGAATAACGGCCAAACTATGGCTTACAAAGGAAGGTAGAAACAGTCTTAAATGAAAAAAGAGACATACAAACTGCAAGAAAAGTGAGGACTACAGATGCTGGCAATTAGAGTCAAGGTTAGAGTGGTGCTGGAAATGCACAACAGGACCACTTCCGAAATGTTGATTTTCCTGCTCCTCGGATGCTGCCTGACCTGTTGTGCATTTCCAGCACCACTCTAATCTTGACTCGAGCATCATCCCCACAATCAAATAAGAGTCACTGGTCTATAATTCCCTGTTTTCTTTATACCTCCCTTTATGAATAGTGGGATTACATTAGTTGCCCTCCAATCTACAGGAACTGTCCCGGAGTCCTGATGAAGGGCCTTTGCCCGAAATGTCGATGGTCCTGCTCCTCGGATGCTGCCTGACCTGGCTGTGCTTTTCCAGCACTACTCTAATCTAGACTCTGCAAGAAAATACAATAGACCTGAAGATTGGCAACAGTTTAGAAGTCAGCAAAGGAGGATCAAGGGATTGTTTAAGAAGGGGAAAGTAAAGCAAGAGAGTAAGCTTGCAGGGAACATCAGAATAAAAATGTTTCCATAGGTATGTGAAGAAATGAAAATTGTGATAACTAATCTAGGTCCCTTGCAGTCAGAAAAGGTGGGAGGATGGGATTGTTTATAACGGAGGGCGAAGAAATGGCTGACAAATCATTCATACTTCATTTCTGTCTTTACAAGGGAGGACACAATTAATGTATGAGAAGTGATGGCGGACACAAGGTTTAGTGGGAGGGAGAAACTGAAGCAAATCTGTATTAGTAGAGAAATGGTGTTGGAGAAATTGACAGGATTGAAGGTTGATAAATCCCCAGTGCCTGATAATCTACATTCCAGAACACGTAGGGAAGTGGCTCTGGAAAAACTGGTTGCATTGGTGTTCATCTTTCAAATTCTTTAGACTCCAGAATAGTTCTTATAGATTGGAGAGTAACTAATGTAACCCCACTATTCATAAAGGGAGGTATAAAGAAAACAGGGAATTATAGACCAGTGAATCTTATTCGATTGTGGGGATGATGCTAGAGTCAAGATTAGACCGGTGCTGGATATGCACAGCAGGTCAGGCAGCATCCGAGGAGCAGGAAAATCAACATTTTGGAAGGGATCCTGCTGTGCATTTCCAGCACCACTCTATCCTTGACTCTAATTTCCAGCATCTGCAGTTCTCACTTTCGCCGGGATGATGCTAGAGTACATTCATAAGGATTTTACAGCAGAGCACTGAGAAAATAATAGTAGAATCAGACATAGTCATAATGGATTTACAAAAGGGAAATCATACGTGACAAGGCTACTGGAATTCTTCAAGGATGGAACAAGTAGAGCTAATCAGGGGGAACCGATGGATGTGATTATTTAGACTTTCAGAACGCATTTGACATTTAAATGATTAATGTCTAAAATGTGTAATGCATTGAGATGACTAGAAAATTGGTTAGCTGACAGGAAACAAAGAGTAAGAATAACTGGGTCTATTTCTGAATGACAGACAGTGACTACTGATGTACTGTAGTGATTGGTACCAGGATCCAGGTTATTCACAATTTATGTTAATGATTTGGATGAGCGAACCAAATGCAGTATCTCAAAATTTGCAAATGACACAAAGCTAGGTGGAAGGGTATGGTGTGAGAAGGATGCTGAGATGGTGCAGTGTGATTTGGGAGTGAATGGGAAAATGCAAAGCTAGAAATGTAGATTATGATTTGCATGGCTGTAAATTAAGAGAAAAGAATAATCAGTGAGACCTGAGTGTCCTTGTGCACCAGTCACTTAAATAATGTGTGTGTGTAGCAGACAATAAAGAAGATAAACTGTATGTTGGCCTTTATAGTGAAATAATTTGAGCACAGGATCAAGGATGTCCTGCTGGAGTTATACAGGGAATTTGTGAGGCCTCATCTGGATCATTTTGCTCTCTTCAGCGCAGCAAAGGCTTACCAGTTGATTCCTGGTACAGCAGGACTGACGTATGAGGAAAGAATAAATTGGTTAGGATGATAGTCACTGGGATTTAGAAGAATGACAGGGTATCTGTTGAATGCCTATACATTTCTAGCAGGACTAGACTGGGTAAACACAGGAAGGATGCTCCCGATGACCAGGGGATCCAGAATCAGGAGTCATAGTTTTAGCAGATGAGGAGAAATTTCTTCACTGAGAGAATGATGAGGCTGTGAAATTCACTGCCACCGTAAGTAGTTGAGGCCAAAACATTGTGTTTTCAAGTAGAAAATAGACATAGCCATTGTGGCTAAGGGATCAAGAGATATAGGGAGAGGGTGGGATTAGGGTATTGAGCTTGATGACTAACCATCACCACATTGAATGGTAGACCAGGTGTGAGGGATTGAATTGCCTATTCTTGCTCCTATTGTGATGATGTTCCTTTAATAAGGTTAGGTTACCCTTGTTTTTTTTAAGGAGGTCATAAATATTCTGAAATGTCTGGGTTTGATCTACTTAGGAATGTTTTCAAGTTTTTAAAAGAAACCCTTGTTCAATGAAAGGGGAGTGGCCAGTTCTCCCAGCTCAGCTTTGCTCTGGTTTGGTTTGGTCTTGGTTTTAGCAGTTCAGTCAATGAGGCTGCTGATCCAAGAGACAGCTCCATGGAAGAAGGTGTTCCATGCCCTTGCTCTAACATTACTCCTGTAAGACCCTGGGTTTGACTTTACCTTTTGTGGTGTTTATGGGGATTATTGCAAGTATTGGGAACAGCATCATTAAGTTGGGGTAATCTGTTGGGTTTTTGGATAGGTTACATTATTTGGTACTGTTTGGTTGTGTTTCATTTGGTCATATTGTAAATAAATTCTGTTATCTTTAAAACTAAGTGGTTTGACCAGCTGTATCCCTCCTGGAATATCCGCATTATACCTGCTTAAAACAACTAGCAAAGTTAGGGTCTAGGCTACATGCTTGAAATGTTTTATGGGGATCTAGCCTGGTCCAAAACACTATCTTATATGCTTCTATGTTTTTCTGTCGTGTAACTTGTAGCATTCCTATGTTTTTAATTCACCCACAGGATGCGGGCATCACTGGCAAGTTTGGCTAATCTCACCAATAGTTGTCTCCTATTAATAAGAAAGCAGCCTGTTTTGCTAGAGGATGATGGTGACTTTCTGGGCATGAGACCTGCAGAAGAAACCTATTGCTGCCCTAGATATTGCTAGTTCATACCAAGAGTAATACACTTCCTATATTTTCTTTGTCAGAGTGTTTAATTTGTATGCAAAGTACACTGAAAACTTTAAAAATTACTGCCAATTATGTTCACGAAACTGAGCTGCTGCCTTTAATATGACAATTCAGTGATCAAACCAGCAGCAAACTAAGTGGGTGGAATAATGAAGTAAGAAAGAAACAATATATAGCTCACCTACTCAGCTCCCAGATAACATCACTGTATGATTCATCACCCTGTTTATAATACGCCTGCAGCTTATCTGCAGCAGAGACTAAACATAGCCACAGGCACAGCAGCCATGTATTGAAACTCGCCGAATGTTTCTGACTCAAACTTCCAAGTTCATCTCAAATAAATTGTATTAAGGAGACACAGACTCAATCTCAGCATGCTTAAAGGGACCAGTGGAGTCTAACAATGAAAAACAAAGTTAAAAATCACACAACACCAGGTTATAGTCCAACAGGTTTATTTGGAAGCACACTAGCTTTCGGAGCAACGCTCCTTCATCAGGTGATTGTCCACCTGATGAGGGAGTGTCGCTCCGAAAGCTATTGTGCTTCCAATTAAACCTGTTGGACTTTAACCTGGTGTTGTGTGATTTTTAACTTTGTACACCCCAGTCCAACACCGGCATCTCCAAATAATGAAAAACAACACACAGTAGGACCTTGAAGAGATTTTAAGGTTCTGCATGGAAGTAATTTCTTCAGGGGAAATGGCACTGCATCCTATAAAATTCTGAATTAGTGACCACTTATTAACCAGAATGAACAAGTTGTTAACTTGAGAATTTGGAGAGGAGTGCAATGGGGGAGTGGCCTTTATCTTGCCTCAACTGGTCAGACCATGAGAACTTCTATGATATAGTAGTTCTGGAGAGATGAATGGTGACATTTAATGTTAATGGCACCTCCAACCAGATGACACAAAATGTTTTTATCATGCAGCTTTGTCTCTAAAATCTCACTCTTCCACACATGCACTCTCTTCTGCTTCTGTTCGCATTGAATCTCTTTGAGAGAATTGGAAGCTTCACCCCAATCAAGTTGTACACTCTCTGTGCAATTCACTTGCCCTTTTTGGTTGCCTATGGTAGTGACACCTATTCTTGAAAGTCGTTCAAATTAAAAACCACAATTTATGTCTAACAAGCACCTTCATTCTTCTTTCCTGCTTCCCCCAGTGTTTTTAATTTCTTTCAAGTGATGTACATATCATTAGCAAAGGCCAACATCAATGCCTAGCCCTAATTCTTGAGAAGCTCTTTGTGAGCTGACTCTTGACTTGCTGCAAACCATGAGATGTAGGTATATCACAGTATACACAGGAAAAGGATGGCAAGATTATGGTCAAACAAGAGAGATAGAAATATATTATTGTTCTAAGTCAGGATGGTGTGTGACATGTAGGGGAACTTTCAGGAGGTAGTGACCCCACATATCTACTGCCCTTGTCCTTCCCAATGTTAGAGAACTTGCATTTGGAAGATCCTGTCCAAGGAGCCTACGTGAGTGGCAGCAGTGAATCTCGTAGATGTTACATATTGTTGACAGTCTGCTTTGGTGGTGAAGGGAGTGACCTTTGAAGGTGGTAGATGGCATGCTACCCAAACAGGATGCTTAATCCTGAGTTGTATCAGGTGTCTTGGATTTTGTTGGAGCTGCACTTTTCCAGGCAAGTGGAGAGTGTTCTATCACACTCCTTTGTATCTTGTAAATGGTGAACAAGATTTGAAGAGTCAGGAGGTGAGTTTTTCACTACAGAATTTACGTCTTCTGACCAGTTCTTGGAGCCATTGTATTTATGCAGCTAGTCCAGCTGGTCAATAGTAACCCCCAGGACATTGATCATGGGGGATTTAATAATGGTTAAAAGCAAATTATTGCGGATGCTGGAATCTGAAACCAAAAGAGAAAATGCTGGAAAATCTCAGCAGGTCTGTTAGCATCTGTATTTCTATCTCCCTATTTCTCACTTTTTTAAGCTTTGACAAAGGGTCAGTTAGACTCGAAACATCAGCTCTTTTCTCTCCTTACAGATGCTGCCAGACCTGCTGAGATTTTCCAGCATTTTCTCTTTTGGATTCAATAATGGTAACGCCATTGAATATAAAGGGGAAATGGTTAAATTCTCTTTTATTTGAGATGGCTATGCTCGGCATTTTTGTAGCAAAAATGTAATTTGTCGCTTGTCAGTCCAAGTCTGATTGTTGTCCTGAACTTGGTACACATGGATCAGATTACTTCAGGATCTGAGATGTTGTGAACATGACTGAATATTATGCAATCTTCAGTGAACATTCCTACATCAAACCTTATAATGAAAGGAAGATCATTGATGAATTGATTGGAGATCATTGGACCTAGGACTCTACCCTGATATTCTGGGACATAGGTGAATGGCTTCCAACAGCCACAAAGCTCTTACATGGTATTCAGTATGACTCCACCATTGGAGAAATTTCTCACTGATTTCCATGGATTTCAGTTTTTCCTTGGCTCTTTGATATCATAGTTAAATGATACTTAAATGTCAAGGGCTGTTGTTTTCACCTCACATTTTGCCTATAGTTGGACCAAGGCTTACATGAGGATGGGAACTGAGTGGACCTGACAGAATGCAAACTGAGCATCAGTGAGCAGGTCATTGCTGTGGGAGTGCCATTTAATTAGCACTTTTGGAAATACCTTCCATCATTCCGCTGATGATTGAGAGGAGTCTGGTGGGTAATAGTTGGCCAAATTGAATCGCACCTGATTTTCATAGATAGGACATGGCTGAGTAATTTTCCACTTCGAAGAACAGTGCAGCACAGGAACAGACCCTTCGGTCCACCATGACTGTGCGACAAATGATGCCTTTCTGAACTAAAACCCTTTCACCTCTATGTTGTCCCTATCCCTCTATTCATTGTCTATTCATAAATATGCCAAGATGCTTCTTAAAGATTGCCAACCTATCTATCTCCATCACCTACTCTGGCAGTGCATTCCAAGTACTTACCACTTACAGGCGTAAAGAACTTGCCTCTCACATCTACTTTAAATTTACCCCCTTTTTAACTGAAAGTTATGTGCCCTAATAAATGACATTTCTGCCCTGGGAAAAAGACTCCGACCATTCTTTGGACAAATGTTCTTGTTGTACCACAGCAGCTTGGCTAAGTGGTGGTTGAGGGGATTGGGTGCTAATTCTGGAGCACAGGCCTTTAGTACTATTGCCAGAATGTGTTCAGAGCCCATGGCCTTTAAAATATGCAGTGTTTTTAGCCATTTATTGAATTGAATTGGACAACAGTTGGCATCTGTATTCTAGAATATGGTCTTTTGCATTGATGTGCTGAGCTCCTTCATTATTGAGGATAGGATTATTTGTGGAACCTCCTCCTCTGATAATTGCTTTAAATTTCCATCACCATTCATGACTGGATGTAGCAATGCTTAGATGTGATCTGATGGCTAGTTGTGGGGTTACTTAACTTGGTCTCCTGAAGAAGGGCTTATGCCCGAAACGTCGAATCTCCTGTTCCTTGGATGCTGCCTGACCTGCTGCGCTTTTCCAGCAACACGTTTTCAGCTATCAAAATCTGTTTCCATTTTTGTGATGTCGGTTGCCTTGTGTTTTGACTTTACCACATTGATACCTCATGTTTCAGTATACCTAACATATGATTCTGCATTCTTCAGTGAGCCAATGTTGATGCCTTATCTTGATGGTGATGGTGAGGGATATGCCAGGCTCTGTGGTAACACAAAGTGATTGAATACAGTTCAGCTGCTAATGTCTTACAGTGCCTATGGATACCCAGTTTTGAGATACTAAATCTGTTCTGAATCTATTCCTTTCAGTATGGTGGCAGTACCACACAACACAATACTCAGGTCGACTTGACGTTTTAAAGAACGTACTCTAATTTCCTGTTTGAATACTCCTTTTGAACATTGAATTTGTGCAGGAGAACCTTTAATAGAAAAGGAAGACTTGCATTTTATGTAACACCTTTCACAAAGTTTCAACGTATTTTAAAGCCAATAAAGTACACACTTGCAACCCTGCCAAGTGTAGTCACTGTTGTAATGTAATAATTGTATCAGCCAACTTGCACATAACAAACTGCCATCGACAGCAAAGTGATAGTGACTATGTAATTTGTTTCTTTTCACAGTGTTAAATGAGGAACAAATAATGTCCAGAACACCAAGGATAACTCACACACTCTTTTCAGACATAAGAATATGTAGTCTCGTGGGATATTTCACTCTTTCCTGAGAGAACAGATGTGGTCTCAGTTTAATCTCTCAAACAAAATGCAAATTATCAATCCTTCAGCACTGAACCAGAGTACTAACCTAGAGTTTTACACTCAAGTGTTCAAATGGGCTGAACATACAACCTTATACCTCGAGGACAAGAGTAATACCAACTGATCCACAGTTGACACCTGCAGGCTTGGCCAGATTTAGCTTAGCGTTCTCAATTCAGTGCAATTTTAATGCAACTAGCCACATGCAACTTCAGAACCACAGTCCCTAAACATCACAAATTCAGGGTTGGATTTCCATGGATGAGTCTCTCACTACCCAAGAAGAAAAGAACATGGAGAAATTGAGCAAAACGCACTTTATACATCTCTACAGGTTTCCAACAATCTTTCACTTCATAGCAAATCAGGAAAAACCTGATAGAACTTCCAGATGCCTGTCCTTGAAAGAATTCTTCAAGGTTGATGTTGGGTCACAAAGATGACTCCCCAGCAGCTTTGCTATATTTCTGTTTGAACATCAAAGTCACGGGCTCCGATCGAAAACTGCCCTTTCCATAAAACTGATCTCAAACTTGATACCATTCCTACTTTTCCAATAACACAGAAAGCCAGTTAATACATGCTCTTGTATAAACTGACTGGTTTCTAGTTACAGGTCAGACCACACATGCTATGTGGCACAACCTACCCAAGCAAAAGCCAAAATGTTGGCAATTCTTCCAAAGGCATGCCAGAGTCACTGGGTTAATTGCAAATCCAGCTGCTGTTGGTTATGACTGTGGGAATGATGTGCCGAAGCCTCTGTGTAGAGACACAGGAAGGCGAGAGGCAGTGCGGTCTCTTTCTGGGACAGGGAAGAAGCCATTACAGCAACGCATCATGCAGTAATTGAAAAACCAGAATTTCAAGTGTATTGAAGTTATAAACCACAAGATCTGATAAATAAAAATCATCATCCATGATATAATGTAGAAATTAATGAATAATGGAATAATCCTCTCACAAGCAGATATTTTCAATGCTACATTCCCGTAAATATGAGCATGCTGACTCAGTACTGTTTTTCCATTTGCCCACATGGTTACCAATAAACAACATCATCAACTTGAATGCAATTATTTATCACTCTGCTGTGGTTAACAAACTAGACTTTAATCTAGGACATGTTGAAGCTGTTTCTGCCGTTTCCTCTGTTTGGCACCTTAACCAACAGTGCAAATGTCTTTTTCTTGTTTGCACTTCCTTCCTGTGTGTTACTTTGTGACATCATACGATACCAGCCGCAATGTGAACAGATTTGCTTGTCAGCAAAACGTTACTAACAACAAGAAACCTAAACCACACTAAACAAGTTACAGATAACTCTAAATACATGCATAAATAGATTCCATGCAACAAGTGTCAATAATTCCTTCATTTAGTTTCTGTCATACAAAACACCTAAGACATCTGTATCTCTTTTTTCAAAAAGTTGTTCTTTTGCAAAGTTTATATCGAAATTAAAATCCAATATACAGTACTAGATTAATTTAGGAAAGCTGGTTGACATGGGTGAGTTGGACCGAAGGGTCTGTTTCCATGTTGTGAATCTTCATGAAAATGGCCTGTTCATTATCAAATAAAAATACAGCATTTCTTTGTTTTAAAAAACAATTACTGGTTGTCACAGTTGACATTTATTGCCCAAGCTTAGTGGCCCTGGAGATGATGTGCTGAGCTTTTATTTGAAACGCTGCAGTCCATGTTTGGATAAGGTACTTCAAGAATGCCAATGTTAGGAGGTTTCTGCATTTTGACCCAATGACAATGACCAGAACGCTGACTGACTTCAAGGGGCACTTGAAGATGTGGAACATTGCAAGCTGGTAAACCAGATGATTAATGTTCTGACGATCTCAGGCCAAGGATTTGGTGAGCATAATGAGTAATGACTGGCCCCTCCCCGGAACTGAAACATACCACGTCTACGTGCTGAAGGCCCTTCCAACTCAAAGTACAAATGAGGAAATTAGAGATGGATACAACAAGGCTAACACTTCAGTATGATTGCCCTCTGCTGGTCACACTGCAACATGACTGGAAAAGATCTGTTTAAAGTAATAAACAAAAACAGAAATGGCTGAAGAATCTCAGTTGGTCTGGCAGCATCCGTGCAGAGGAAACAGAGTTAACATTTTAGCTTTTGTCTGATTCAGATCTCTAGCATCTGCAGTTCTTTGTTTTATTTATCAATTTAAAGCAAATTAAAGTATAATAATGCATGGAGCATTAGCAGTAAGGTAGATGAATTCGTAGCTCAAATAGATATAAACCCAACATAAATTTTTATATGAAGAACCAAGATGACAGCAGAGTAGGACTCCTGAGCCAGAACTCGTCAGCACCGTCCATTTCTTTTCTTCTCTTTTATTTCTCTCTTCTTTTTGCCTCTTATCCTCAGCGTGGACTCAAACCCCAGCCTCGTGTGGACTCGAACCCTCGACCTCAATGTGGATTCAAATTCCCAACCTCAGCGTAGACTCAAACTCCCGGCCTCAACGTGGACTCAAACTCCCATCCTCAGTGTGGACTGAGACATCCCGGCTCCAGTGTGGACTCGAACTCCCGGCCTCAGCGTGGACTCGAACTCCCGGCCTCAGTGTGGACTCGAACTCCAGACCTCAGCATGGACTTGATTTCCCGGCCTCAGCATGGACTCAAACTCTCAACCTCAGCATGGACTCGATCTCCCGGCCTCAGTGCAGACTCAGACACCCAGCTGCAGTGTGGACTCAGACTCCCAGCCTCAGCATGGACTCCAACTCCGAGCTTCATTGTGGACTTGAACGCCTCGCCTCAGTGTGAACTCGAACTCCCGGCTTCAGTGTGGACTCGAACTCCTGGCCTCAGTGTGAACTCGAACTCCCAGCCTCAATGTAGACTGAACTCTCGGTCTCAGTGCAGGCTCAGACACCCGGTTCCAGTGTGGAATCAGATGCTCCCAACCTCAGCGTGGACTCCAACTCCGAGCTTCAGTGTGAATTCAAACTCCAGTCCTTAGTGTGGACCAAAACTCCCAGCCTCAAGATGAATCCCAGGAGAATCTGGGTTGGAAGAATTGTTATTCTGAACTCTTGTTTCTATATTTTTCAAATTTATTGCTGGAAATGTTTTGTTTTTCTCCCCTAAAAAATTGTATAGAAGACTAAGTATTTTGGCACTTAAGATGGTGCTGTAGGTGGTGACAAATAAACTTTTCACTGTATTCATATAAATTCATTAGACAATAAAGCTAATTCTAATTCCAATTCTAAATTGAAAACTGTTCCTGTCATAGTATAATTTCTTTATCAGTCTGACAGTGTCACATTTCTGTCCTCATATAGTCATCGAGTCATAGAGGTATACAGCACGGAAACAGACCCTTCGTCCATGTCAACCAAATATCCCAACCCAATCTAGTCCCACCTGTCAGCACCTGGCCCATATCCCTCCAAACCCTTCCTATTCATATACCCATCCAAATGCCTCTTAAATGTTGCAATTGTACTAGGCTCCATCACTTCCTCTGGCAGCTCATTCCATACACATACCATCCTCTGCGTGAAATATTTGCCCCTTAGGTCTCTTTTATATTTTTCCCCTCTCATCCCCTCTAGTTCTGGATTCCCCCACTCCAGGGTAAAGACCTTGTCTATTTATCCTATCCATGTCCCTCATGATTTTACAAACTTCCATAAGGTCACTCCTCAGCCTCTGACACTCCAGGAAAACAGCCCTAGCCTATTCAACCTCTTCCTAAAGTTCAATTTCACCAACCCTGGTAACATCCTTGTAAATTTTTTCTGAATTCTTTCAAGTTTCACAACATCCTTCCAAAAGGAAGGAGACAAAAATTGCATGCAATATTCCAACAGTGGCCTAACCAATGTCCCATACAGCCGCAACATGACCTCCCAACTCCTGTACTCAGTACTCTGACCAATAAATAGGAGCATACCAAATGCCTTCTTCACTATCCTACCTACCTGCGACTCTACTTTCAAGGAGCTGTGAACCTGTACTCCAAGGACTCTTTGTTCAGCAACACTCCCTAGGATCTTACCATTAAGTGTATACATCCTACTAAGATTTGCTTTCCCAAAATGCAGAACCTCGTATTTATCTAAATTAAACTCCATCTGCCACTTCTCAGCCCATTGGCCCATCTGGTCCAGATCCTGTTGTAATCTGAGGTAACCTTCTTCCTTGTCCATTGCACCTCCAATTTTGGTATCATCTGCAAACTTACTAACTCTACCTCTTATGCTCACATCCAAATTATTTATATAAATGATGAAAAGTAGTGGACCTAGCACTGATCCTTGTGACACTCCACTGGTCACAGGCCTCCAGTCTGAAAAACAACCCTCTACTACCACTCTCTGTCTTCTACCTTTGAGCCAATTCTGTATCCAAACGGCTAGATCTCCTTGTATTCCATGAGATCTAACTTCGCTAACCAGTCTCCATGGGGAACCTTGTCGAATGTCTTACTGAAGTCCATATAGATCATGTCCATCACTCTGCCCTCATCAATCTGCTTTGTTACTTCTTCAATAAACTCAATCAATTCGTGAGTTATGATTTCCCACGCACAAAGCCATGTCAACTATCCCTAATCAGTCCTAGCCTTTCCAAATACATGTACATCCTGTCTCTCAGGATTCCCTCCAACAACTTGCCCACACTGACATCACTGGTCTATAGTTCCATGGCTTGTCCTTACCACCCTTCTTAAATAGTGGCACCACGTTAGCCAATGTCCAATCTTCCAGAACCTCACCTGTGACTAGCGATGATACAAATATCTCAGCAAGGAGCTCAGCGATCACTTCCTTAGCTTCCACAGAGTTCTAGGGTATACCTGATCAGGTCCTGGGATTTATCCACTATTATGTGTTTCAAGACATCCAGCACTTCCTCCTCTATAATCTGGACATTTTTCAAGATGTCACCATCTATAATTAAATATCTATATTTTCAGGCATCAAATCCCATCTATTTGCAAATTATGTTTTTTTTAACTCGTATTTAAAATGGAGAAGCTGTCCAGGTCAGACTGTAATAATAATGCTGTAATAACGAATGCCAATATCCAATTCTAGGCAGGCCTTTGGGGTGCCCAGTCAGGGATGAACACTGTGTGTGGTACTATATCAGTCTTTTTTCCCTCTTCTTACTGATTTCAGTCTTGTAAACAGGCCCAAAGTAATTTCTCCGGATTCAGATTCTTGAACCCACAGGGTTTATCCTAGGATAGTGTGCATTTTAGGATAATAGAATCCCTACAATGTGGAAGCAGCCCATTTGGCCCATCAAGTTCACACCAACCCTCACACAGCATCCCCACCCAGACCCAACCCCTATTGTATCTCTGTAGTCCTGCTTCTCCCATGGCTAATCCACCTACTCTGCACATCCCTGGACACTACAGGCAATTAAGCATGGCCAATTCAACCAACTTGAGTATCTTTGGACTGTGGGAGGAAACTGGAACACCCATACGAAACCCACACAGACATGGAGAGAATGCGTAAACTCCACACATACAATCATCTGAGGATGGAATCAAACCCGGGTCCATGGCAATGTGAGGCAGCAGTGCTAACAACTGAGCCACCTTACCGCCATATCTGTTACAAAAACATAGGACCACGAATAAACCAATCAGCCCCTTGAGCCTGTTCCATCATTCAATGACATCATGGCTCATCCATGGTCTGACTCTATATATCAATCTTTAGTCCATATCCTTTGATACATTTGCTAAACAAAAAAATATTTTCTATCTCAGATTTAAAATTAATAAGTGATCTAGCATGCACTGCCATTTGTGGAAGAGAGTTCCAAATCTTGTCTATCCTTTGTATGTAACATCTCCCCTAAATGCTCTAATCCTCAGGCTATGCCCCCAGTTCTAGAATTCCCAACCTGTGGAAATAGCTTATCTTTATATATTCTGTCTTTTCCTGTTAATATCTTGAACACTTTGATCAGATCAGACCTTAATCCATCAAATTCTAGATAACTTCTGGATCGAACTTCTTAAAGGCAAGGTATAATATTACCTCATAACTCAAGGGAAGTTTATACTCCTTCTTGGGTATCTAAAAGCATAAATATGAAGAAGTTTGAAGTCACAGAATTGGCATTCAGTGGAAACCAAACACTTCCAAGGATCCTGGTGTTTGATTATCCTATAGCCAGTTGTGATGAGTTAGGCCGAATACACACATTGCTGACTGACTGTCTACCCTTCAGGAGACCCAGGTATGTGCATCTCTAGCACAGGTTATAGCTAGATTGAACTTCTTAAAGGCAATCTACAAATATTAAATGGATATTTAATTCTTGCTGCTGTTGTGAAATTGTCACCAAAAATGTTTTTCAGAAGGAATAAAAATACCAGTGGAACAACATGGCAGAATTCCAAGTTCTGTAATGCAGTGCCTGTAGTTTTAGTCCAGGAGGTGAAAAAGAGAATAGCAGTCAGGTCCACAAACAAGGGCCAAAGGCTTTGAAGGTATTCAGTGAAGGGATTTGGATGACTCAACACAGAAGTCAATACCAACTCAACCCCAAAACCTTGCTAGCAGTGGCACAAAAAGTTCAATGACCTCAGGCGAGTGGTCTAAGTGAGGGGTGTATCTTCAAATAAACCACTTGGAGCATCTGTGATTGTTGTTCTGACACTGTATTGAGAGTCACTGCAGTATAGAGACTTCAGAGGTCTGTGTACAAGAAAACAAAATTAAAGGCAATGGAGCTTCAAATGCCATCTTCAACTCACTGTACCAGCAACCTCACCCATCCCCGGAACTCTGTCATCAGCAATCTCGAGCAACAGGACTTAAGTGGAACATTAAGATCATTAGCCTCACCCTCATACACTTAACACTGCTGTGAGTATCTGAGACTTCCAACTGACTGAGAATAAAAAGGCAGCTGGTAAGAGTAAGATGTAATATTAGGAGCGAACACTATGTTCAGGTCCTGGTGGTGCCCAATTTTGAAAAAAAGTTATATCACACTAGAAATGTTAAATCTGTTTCCCTGTTCATAGATGTTTCCAGACTTGCTGTGTTTCTGCAGCAATTTCTGTTGAGTAGTTTTAGATTTCCAGTGTTTGTAGCACTTTGATTTGGTTTGGCCCTTAATTGCCTGAAAGACTGATATTGAAAAAGACTGTGGTGGCCTCCGTTCTGATGGTTGCTTAGTGCCCTGTTCTATACTTCATTTCTGTTTTTGTAGACCTGGGTGGTCAGAAAGGAATCTGCAATGCTTTCTGTCTCCCCCCCAGCGGAAGTCCTGAAAACCTGATGAAGTTTCCGATATCAGTACCTCTGATTCCCTTACAAACCTCGAAATTCTAAACTATCATCACTTTTCAAAGACCATGATCCATCAGTCTATGACAGTGAGCAATTCAATTTCATTGGCAAGAAATGAGAATTCAACAAATTCTACCTTTTGTTTTCAGACCTTTGGCCAACTTGGTTCTTTTACATTTTTTCTTTAAATATCATCTCTGCAGAGCCTGTTGTCTTTTAAATTGTGTGAATGTGTATGTTTGGGATTAAGGTTCCAATTCCAGTTAGTAACCTATATTTAAATTGGTGTTCAATCGTTATTTTAAAAATAAATTTTGTTCTAATTAACAGATTGTTCTGAACTTATTAAAGAAACTTGGTGAAAATCTATTCTATTCTAGACAATAGTACAAAGGGGACTCAATATGATATTTTGAAATGATTGAATTTATACTAACAGGGCAACTAATGATAGAATATTGGGGCTTGAATATTAGTGTATTCCTTCCATCATAGTTGTAACACAATGCATACATGACATTTATCTATGCACTGCTTGCCATGATCTTGAATATGAAAGAAATGCAAAGTTGTGATGCTGCAGGTTAAGGTAACAATGTGCATTTTGCCACAGGAGTAACACAGATACAATAAGCATTCTCCATTATTATGGAGTAAATTTGAAGACAACTTCCTTCTATAACTGTATCTTGCTGATAGACTTGGCATTGAAATCCATTTAAGGATATGAAGATGCTGAACTTATCAAGTAATTACCCACCAAACTCAATAAACAGAAGTTAGGGTTTGTGTATTCAAGTCTTAAGTAAAATTTGCAATGGTGTGATAAGTCATTGAACTACCAAACAAATATTTTGATGTTGAAAGTGTAATTTTGCAAGTGTGAAGTTTTATTCCTTAATTACATTAGAGATTTTATCCTTCTATCTCATCATGCACCCTTAAGTCTGCCTTTTTCCACTCTTTAGTTTACTTCCTGTGACTGATTTTACAACAAAAAATGATTTAAAATTTTATTTGATAGTTTGTACTCTGCAACTGAAAAATTCAGTTTTATAGTTTTACTCGCATGGTTGCTGTTTGATCTAAAATTGGTATCCACCTGCTCACTTCCGGTGTGGTCTATGCCAAATGCCATCCTGGCAAGGGTGGCTGGTATGACCATGCCAAGTTTGCATTGGAATTGTGCAGTGCAAGCATTCTGAGATCTTGGTCAGAATGTAACATTAGCTTGATACCAAAGAAGTCATTGGTCTAGTTAAGACCCTCTCTTAAACCTGCACAGCTGTGCAAGATTTCAGCAGCATGAAGGATGCTCTCAGCAGTGCTACTTAAAGGGATATGCAACAACTTATAGGCTGTTTGCTTCTCAGTTTTCTACTTGTTCTGTTTGTGTTTGTGGAAGTGCTGAATGTTTTGAGAAATTTTCCAGTGGACAAAGACTGCCGGTGTGTCAAAATCCTGGAACCCCCTCCCTAACAGAATC